>NC_133283.1:4981388-5029323 GCF_965140265.1 Lepidochelys kempii
ACGCGCTATCTCAGAGTCTGGGAGGGAGAGCTGGAGGGGGTGGCCCCAGGGCAGGGGGATTCAGTGGACAGGACCATGGGACAGGCTCAGGGGAAGGGGCGTGAACTGAAGGCTCAGGGGGAGTGACCCCTGGGTAGGGGATCCGGGGTTGGGCTGGACAGGGAGGGCTGTGGGGGGAGAAGGGGAGGTCCTGGGTAAAGATGGCAGGGGTGGGGCCCAGGTAAGGAGGATGCGGGGCCGGGGAGCGGGGCCTGGGGAAGGGGGATCCGGGCAGGGGGCGATGGGAGAGCAGGGGGCAGGAGGATGCCGCAGGGGGGCAGATGGGGCGGCAGGGCCCTGGGAGGGCCACGGAGGGGCCGGGAGGCGGGACCCAGGGAGTGGGGGCCTGGGGGATGATGGGGGGGTCTGGGGGCGGGGCCGGGGAGGCGATGGGGGGCGGGGCCCGGGGGGGGAAGAACGAGGGGGGCGATGGGGTCATGGGGACAATGGGGGGAGCGGGGCCCAGGGAGGGGGAGACCGGGGGGAGTCATGGGGGTGAGGCCCAGGGCGGGAGAGGCCGGGGGGGCGATGGGGGGCGGGGCCCGAGGAGGGGGAGGCCGGGGGGGCGATGGGGGGGCGGGGCCCGAGGAGGGGGAGGCCGGGGGGGCGATGGGGGGATCTGGGGGGGCGGGGCCCGAGGAGGGGGAGGCCGGGGGGGGCGATGGGGGGGTCTGAGGGGGCGGGGCCCGAGGAGGGGGAGGCCGGGGGGGGCGATGGGGGGGCTCTGGGGGGGCGGGGCCCGAGGAGGGGGAGGCCGGGGGGGGCGATGGGGGGGGGTCTGAGGGGGCGGGGCCCGAGGAGGGGGAGGCCGGGGGGGGGCGATGGGGGGGGGTCTGAGGGGGCGGGGCCCGAGGAGGGGGAGGCCGGGGGGGGCGATGGGGGGGATCTGAGGGGGCGGGGCCCGAGGAGGGGGAGGCCAGGGGGGGCGATGGGGGGGGTCTGAGGGGGCGGGGCCCGAGGAGGGGGAGGCCAGGGGGGGCGGGGCCCGAGGAGGGGGAGGCCAGGGGGCGATGGGGGGGGTCTGAGGGGGCGGGGCCCGAGGAGGGGGAGGGCGATGGGGGGGGATCTGGGGGGGCGGGGCCCAAGGAGGGGGAGGCCGGGGGGGGCGATGGGGGGGATCTGGGGGGGCGGGGCCCGAGGAGGGGGAGGCCGGGGGGGCGATGGGGGGGGTCTGAGGGGGCGGGGCCCGAGGAGGGGGAGGGCGATGGGGGGGCGATGGGGGGGATCTGGAGGGGGCGGGGCCCGAGGAGGGGGAGGCCGGGGGGGCGATGGGGGGGGTCTGAGGGGGCGGGACCCGAGGAGGGGGAGGCCGGGGGGGCGATGGGGGGGGTCTGAGGGGGCGGGGCCCGAGGAGGGGGAGGGCGATGGGGGGGATCTGGAGGGGGCGGGGCCCGAGGAGGGGGAGGGCGATGGGGGGGCGATGGGGGGGATCTGGAGGGGGCGGGGGCCCGAGGAGGGGGAGGCCGGGGGGGCGATGGGGGGGGTCTGAGGGGGCGGGGCCCGAGGAGGGGGAGGGCGATGGGGGGGGTCTGAGGGGGCGGGGCACGAGGAGGGGGGAGGGCGATGGGGGGGGTCTGAGGGGGCGGGGCCCGAGGAGGGGGAGGCCGGGGGGGGGCGATGGGGGGGATCTGGGGGGGCGGGGCCCGAGGAGGGGGAGGGCGATGGGGGGGCGATGGGGGGGATCTGGAGGGGGCGGGGCCCGAGGAGGGGGAGGCCGGGGGGGGGCGATGGGGGGATCTGGAGGGGGCGGGGCCCGAGGAGGGGAGGCCGGGGGGGGCGATGGGGGGCGGGGCCGAGGAGGGGTGGCCGGGGGGGGCGATGGGGGGGATCTGGAGGGGGCGGGGCCCGAGGAGGGGGAGGCCGGGGGGGGCGATGGGGGGGCGGGGCCCGAGGAGGGGGAGGCCGGGGGGGGCGATGGGGGGGCGGGGCCCGAGGAGGGGGAGGGCGATGGGGGGGATCTGGAGGGGGCGGGGCCCGAGGAGGGGGAGGCCGGGGGGGGCGATGGGGGGGATCTGGAGGGGGCGGGGCCCGAGGAGGGGGAGGGCGATGGGGGGGATCTGGAGGGGGCGGGGCCCGAGGAGGGGGAGGGCGATGGGGGGCGATGGGGGGGCGGGGCCCGAGGAGGGGGAGGCCGGGGGGGGCGATGGGGGGGCGGGGCCCGAGGAGGGGGAGGCGGGGGGGGCGATGGGGGGGGTCTGAGGGGGCGGGGCCCGAGGAGGGGGAGGCCGGGGGGGGGTGATGGGGGGCGGGGCCCGAGGAGGGGGTGGCCGGGGGGGCGATGGGGGGGCGGGGCCCGAGGAGGGGGAGGCCGGGGAGGGCGATGGGGGGGCGGGGCCCGAGGAGGGGGAGGCCGGGGGGGGCGATGGGGGGGCGGGGCCCGAGGAGGGGGAGGCCGGGGGGGGGCGATGGGGGGGATCTGGAGGGGGCGGGGCCCGAGGAGGGGGAGGCCGGGGGGGCGATGGGGGGGCGGGGGCCCGAGGAGGGGGTGGCCGGGGGGGGCGATGGGGGGGCGGGGCCCGAGGAGGGGGTGGCCGGGGGGGCGATGGGGGGGCGGGGCCCGAGGAGGGGGAGGCCGGGGGGGCGATGGGGGGGGCGGGGCCCGAGGAGGGGGTGGCCGGGGGGGGCGATGGGGGGGCGGGGCCCGAGGAGGGGGAGGCCGGGGGGGGCGATGGGGGGGCGGGGCCCGAGGAGGGGGAGGCCGGGGGGGGCGGGGCCTCTCACCAGCAGATCCTCCACCGCCACCACCTCGCTCAGCACCGACTCCATCGCGCCCCCGCCCCCCGGAAGCCGCCGCCGCCGCCTCGGACCTGGACCTGGACCTGGACCCCTGCAGCTCGCCCCGGAACCGGAAACCCGCCCTGCTCTGCGCCCGCCCCGCCCCCGCCCCCGCCCACCCGCTCGGGCGCAGGCGCCGTTTCGCTCCTGGCGGCTCCTGCCCCGGCTGCGGAGCGGGAAAGGGAAGCGGTGCTTTGGGCCAAGGCGGCCACCGTCCCGGCCCGGGAGGACACGCCCCTCCGGGCGGTGCCTGTTACCATGGCGCCCGCGCGGCGCTGACGTGACGTGGGCGTGGGGAGACGCTGAACACGCCCCCTTAGTTACCATGGGAACTCCCACAGGGACACCACCCCTTTGGGGGCGCGCCAGCATCCCGTTCCCCTGGCAACACAGGCCCCCCCTTTGGGGGGCGCGCCCAGCATCCCGTTCCCATGGCAAACACAGGCCCCCCCTTTGGGAGCGCGCCCAGCATCCCGTTCCCCTGGCAACACAGCCCCCCCCCTTTGGGAGCGCGCCCAGCATCCCGTTCCCCTGGCAACACAGCCCCCCCCCCTTTGGGGGGCGCGCCCAGCATCCCGTTCCCATGGCAACACAGGGCCCCCCGCCTTTGGGAGCGCGCCCAGCATCCCGTTCCCCTGGCAACACAGCCCCCCCCCTTTGGGGGGCGCGCCCAGCATCCCGTTCCCATGGCAACACAGGGCCCCCCGCCTTTGGGGGCGCGCCCAGCATCCCGTTCCCCTGGCAACACAGCCCCCCCCCCTTTGGGGGGGCGCGCCCAGCATCCCGTTCCCATGGCAACACAGGGCCCCCCGCCTTTGGGAGCGCGCCCAGCATCCCGTTCCCATGGCAACACAGGCCCCCCCTTTGGGGGCGCGCCCAGCATCCCGTTCCCATGGCAACACAGGCCCCCCCTTTGGGGGCGCGCCCAGCATCCCGTTCCCATGGCAACACAGGGCCCCCCGCCTTTGGGGGACGCGCCCAGCATCCCGTTCCCCTGGCAACACAGCCCCCCCTTTGGGGGGGCGCGCCCAGCATCCCGTTCCCCTGGCAACACAGCCCCCCCCCTTTGGGGGACGCGCCCAGCATCCCGTTCCCCTGGCAACACAGCCCCCCCTTTGGGGGGCGCGCCCAGCATCCCGTTCCCCTGGCAACACAGCCCCCCCCCTTTGGGAGCGCGCCCAGCATCCCGTTCCCCTGGCAACACAGCCCCCCCCCTTTGGGAGCGCGCCCAGCATCCCGTTCCCCTGGCAACACAGCCCCCCCCCTTTGGGGGACGCGCCCAGCATCCCGTTCCCCTGGCAACACTGCCCCCCCTTTGGGGGGCGCGCCCAGCATCCCGTTCCCCTGGCAACACTGCCCCCCCTTTGGGAGCGCGCCCAGCATCCCGTTCCCATGGCAACACAGCCCCCTCCTTTGGGAGCGCGCCCAGCATCCCGTTCCCATGGCAACACAGCCCCCCCCCTTTGGGAGCGCGCCCAGCATCCCGTTCCCATGGCAACACAGCCCCCCCCTTTGGGGGGCGCACCCAGCATCCCGTTCCCCTGGCAACACAGCCCCCCCCCTTTGGGGGCGCGCCCAGCATCCCGTTCCCATGGCAACACAGGGCTCCCCCTTTGGGGGCGCGCCCAGCATCCCGTTCCCCTGGCAACACTGCCCCCCCTTTGGGAGCGCGCCCAGCATCCCGTTCCCATGGCAACACAGCCCCCCCCTTTGGGGGGCGCGCCCAGCATCCCGTTCCCCTGGCAACACAGGCCCCCCCCTTTGGGGGCGCGCCCAGCATCCCGTTCCCATGGCAACACAGGGCTCCCCCTTTGGGGGCCCGCCCAGCATCCCGTTCCCCTGGCAACACAGGGCTCCCCCTTTGGGGGGCGCGCCCAGCATCCCGTTCCCATGGCAACACGGCCCCCCCTTTGGGGGGCGCGCCCAGCATCCCGTTCCCATGGCAACACAGGGCCCCCCACTTTGGGGGCGCGCCCAGCATCCCGTTCCCCTGGCAACACTGCCCCCCCTTTGGGAGCGCGCCCAGCATCCCGTTCCCATGGCAACACAGCCCCCCCCCCTTTGGGGGGCGCGCCCAGCATCCCGTTCCCATGGCAACACAGGGCCCCCCCCCTTTGGGGGCGCGCCCAGCATCCCGTTCCCCTGGCAACACAGGCCCCCCCCTTTGGGGGCGCGCCCAGCATCCCGTTCCCCTGGCAACACAGGGCTCCCCCTTTGGGGGCGCGCCCAGCATCCCGTTCCCATGGCAACACGGCCCCCCCCTTTGGGGGCGCGCCCAGCATCCCGTTCCCATGGCAACACAGGGCCCCCCCTTTGGGGGGCGCGCCCAGCATCCCGTTCCCATGGCAACACAGCCCCCCCCTTTGGGGGGCGCGCCCAGCATCCCGTTCCCATGGCAACACAGGGCCCCCCACTTTGGGGGCGCGCCCAGCATCCCGTTCCCCTGGCAACACTGCCCCCCCTTTGGGAGCGCACCCAGCATCCCGTTCCCATGGCAACACAGCCCCCCCCTTTGGGGGGCGCGCCCAGCATCCCGTTCCCCTGGCAACACAGGCCCCCCCTTTGGGGGGCGCGCCCAGCATCCCGTTCCCATGGCAACACAGGGCCCCCCCTTTGGGGGCGCGCCCAGCATCCCGTTCCCCTGGCAACACAGGGCTCCCCCTTTGGGGGCGCGCCCAGCATCCCATTCCCATGGCAACACGGCCCCCCCCTTTGGGGGCGCGCCCAGCATCCCGTTCCCATGGCAACACTGCCCCCCCTTTGGGAGCGCACCCAGCATCCCGTTCCCATGGCAACACAGCCCCCCCCTTTGGGGGGCGCGCCCAGCATCCCGTTCCCCTGGCAACACAGGCCCCCCCTTTGGGGGGCGCGCCCAGCATCCCGTTCCCATGGCAACACAGGGCCCCCCCCTTTGGGGGCGCGCCCAGCATCCCGTTCCCATGGCAACACGCCCCCCCCCTTTGGGGGCGCGCCCAGCATCCCGTTCCCCTGGCAACACAGGGCTCCCCCTTTGGGGGGCGCGCCCAGCATCCCGTTCCCATGGCAACACAGGGCTCCCCCTTTGGGGGGCGCGCCCAGCATCCCGTTCCCCTGGCAACACAGGCCCCCCCTTTGGGGGGCGCGCCCAGCATCCCGTTCCCATGGCAACACAGGGCCCCCCCCTTTGGGGGCGCGCCCAGCATCCCGTTCCCCTGGCAACACAGGGCCCCCCCTTTGGGGGGCGCGCCCAGCATCCCGTTCCCCTGGCAACACAGGGCTCCTGCATTTCGGGGTCTCTGGCTGTGGGGCGCAGGCTGTGCACGCTCCAGCTGGGCAGGCCAAGGGGGGCAGCCCTCGCCCCGCGCGGCCCCCCGGCAGGGGAGGAGAGCAGGGGCGGCTCTCCGGGGGGCACGTCCCAGCACATCAGAGGCCCGGCGGGGCCCCGTTGTGCCAGGCCCCTCCCCCCGCGTGTGCCCTCTCCGGGGCGCCGGGCCGGGTTCGAACCCCGCGCCCCCTCGCACGGGCCCGCGCAGGGGGGGGACGCAGAGTGCAACCGGGCGGCAGCGCGGGCGCCCGGACCCAGGCCTGGCGGGGGTGCGCCGGGGGCTCCGGGGAAGAGGGGGCCTCGCAGCCGGCGCCCCGTCCCCATTGTCCGGGGCACGAGCCAGGGCGAACACAGCTGCTCCAGCTGGGGCAGTCGGACAAAAGGGGGCGGCTCTGGGCAGCGCCCTGACCCACGGAGCACCCACGCGGGGCAACGCTGCCCCGTCGCACCGGCGGAGACGCCTGGCTGAGCAAGGGACAGCCCGGCCAGGACACCTGGGTTCTCTCCCTGGCTAGGGGAGGGGAGTGGGGGCCGGTGGTTAGAGCAGGGGGGCTGGGAGCCAGGACTCCTGGGTTCTCTCCCTGGCTAGGGGAGGGGAGTGGGGGCTGGTGGTTAGAGCAGGGGGGCTGGGAGCCAGGACTCCTGGGTTCTCTCCCCTGGGCTCTCTCCTGGGTTCTCTCTCTGGGAGGGCAGTGGGGTCCAGTGGTTAGAGCAGGGCAGGATGGGAGCCAGGACTCCTGGGTTCTCTCCCTGGCTCTGGGAGGGCAGTGGGGGCTGGTGGGTTAGATCGGGGGGCTGGGAGCCAGGACTCCTGGGTTCTCTCCTCAGCTCTGGGAGGGGAGTGGGGTCCAGTGGTTAGAGCAGGGGGGGACTGGGAGCCAGGACTCCTGGGTTCTCTCCCTGGCTCTGGGAGGGCAGTGGGGGCTGGTGGGTTAGAGCAGGGGGCTGGGAGCCAGGACTTCTGGGTTCTCTCCCCAGCTCTGGGAGGGGAGTGGGGTCCAGTGGTTAGAGCAGGGGGGGACTGGGAGCCAGGACTCCTGGGTTCTCTCCCTGGCACTCTTAGGGCAGTGCAGTCTAATGCTGGCCCCAACAACTTGCCTTCCGTGATGGCAGGTGAGACTGTTAGACCCTCATCCTCAAGCGTCTTTCCTCTAGCGTACGCGTGAGTGCTGCGCGTCGGGGAGACATTCTGCACCCCTGTTGGTCCAGGGCTGTGTGAGGCTCTGGGAGGGCTAGCGGGGGTCAGGCTAGGAGCGGGGCCAGGTCTGTTCTCTGGCGGCCGGGCACTGGTGCAGAGGGCGATTGCTCGGCCAGCCAGAAAGGCCCCGTGGGACAAATGGGGAATTTTCTCTTATGAAGCCGAGGCATGCCTCAGTTTCCCTCTGTCCTTTGCCTAGTTCAGTCCGCTGAATGGCCACAGTGACCGGGCCATTAAGGAGAGGGTTGAAACCGACCGAGATCCACAGAGGGGTCCAGGGAGAGAACGGACACTCCAGGGCCTGAAGGCGGCGGGCTCTCCGGCCGGTGGGGCGAAGGGCAGGAGGGCAGGACGGGGCCAAGGGCCGGATCCCGGGCAGCCCGCACTTCTGCTCCCACCGCCAGGGCCCCAGCAGGGTGGGGGGGGGGGCGGCCAAAGGAAGGAAACGGTTTCGGGTGGACGTGGAGGTTTCGTCGTGTCGCCCGGCGGAACGAACGTTTGTTTCGCGCCCCCCCCCCCCCAAAGGTTTCACCGGATGTTCAGGGGTCCGGGCCCCTTTGGGGAAGGGCTGGGAAGGGCCCCTCCGAGCGCCCCCCACCGCGATCCACCCTTCGCTCGGCTCTTTGCGAACGGCCCGGCGGAAGGGGGGGGCTTTGTCCCCCGTCTCTTCGCCGGGTGGTTTCTGCGGGCCGGGGGCGAGCCCGCGGGGCCAGCTCCCGGCCACGGAGGGGTTCGGTGGCCCCCAAACGGCCTGGTTTTGGCAAATGAAATAGTGACCGAAACCAATTCACTTGGCTCCGTTCACACGCAGAGAAACAAAGCTCGCAGACGCACACCCGGAGCGGGGCCGGTCCCCGGTGGCAGGGACACACACCCCCCGCGGGGGGGGGGCATGTTCTCTTTAATGTTTTATGTCCGTGTGTGGAATGGATTTTGTTTTGTGCCCCAATATGGAGGGGATGTGTGGGGGGCGGGGATAAGGGGTGGGAGGGGTGCGGGAGGGGCTCAGGGCTGGGGCAGCGGGGTGGGGGGCTCAGGGCTCCGGCTGGGGGCGCAGGCTCTCGGGTGGGGCCGGGGATGAGGGGTTTGGGGTGCGGGAGGGGCTCAGGGCTGGGGCAGTGGGTTGGGGGGCTCAGGGCTCTGGCTGGGGGTGCAGGCTCTCGGGTGGGGCCGGGGATGAGGGGTTTGGGGTGCGGGAGGGGCTCAGGGCTGGGGCAGCGGGCTGGGGGGCGGAGGGCTCCGGCTGGGGGCACAGGCTCTCGGGTGGGGCCGGGGCTCAGGGCTGGGGCAGTGGGTTGGGGGGCTCAGGGCTCCGGCTGGGGGCGCAGGCTCTCGGGTGGGGCCGGGGATGAGGGGTTTGGGGTGCGGGAGGGGCTCAGGGCTGGGGCAGCGGGCTGGGGGGCGGAGGGCTCCGGCTGGGGGCGCAGGCTCTCGGGTGGGGCCGGGGATGAGGGGTTCGGGGTGCGGGAGGGGCTCAGGGCTGGGGCAGCGGGCTGGGGGGCGGAGGGCTCCGGCTGGGGGCGCAGGCTCTCGGCTGGGGCCGGGGCTCAGGGCTGGGGCAGCGGGCTGGGGGGCGGAGGGCCCCGGCTCTCGGTGTTGTGTGTCATGTCGGTGTCATGTGCTGTGTGTGTGTGTGTGAGACGTGTTGTGGGTCGTGTTGGGTGTGTGTTGTCCTGGGCGTTGTGTTGAGTGTGTGTGATGGTGCCGTGTGGGAGGAGAGTGAGGTCTAGTGACTAAAGCCGGCAGCAGCTTACGAGCCGCTCGCAGTCGGAGGGCGAAAGACGCTCGGCTCGGACTCACCCCGGCTCTGAGCCGACCCCACACGCAGGGCGCCGGGGCTGGCCTCCAGCTCCGAGTTTGTCAGGTCTTAGCGACCGCCGGCAGCCAGGGCCCCCCGCAAGGTCCGGCCTGGCAGCGTCTGGCGGGGTCCGCCAGGAGGGCAGAGGCCAGCTGGGGCAGGCCTAGCTTACAGCCGCAGGCGATCTTGCCCCTGGTGAGGCCAGGCGGTAACCGGGCCGGGGGGGGGGCGCAGGTCCAGGGCCTCGGGCACGGGGCGGAGAGCTTGGAAAGCCGCCTTCCTCGCTTGTGTAGGAGCGGCCCTGCATTGTGGAGGGAACTAGGCTCGAGCTCGTCCTGAGTGGAGCCCAGGACCCGGGCCAAGAGGGAACTATAACAGGACCGCTTGGAAATAGTGACCGTAATATAACAACATTTAACATGCCTGTGGGGGGCAGAACGGGTCCCAACAGCCCGAGCCGGTGGCAGGTCATCACGAGGAGGTTAGTTAAAGCGAAATTAAAAGGTACAGGGACTAGAGTGAAATCCCTGCCCGCGGCATGGACACTTTTCAAAGACACCCCAATAGAGGCTCAACTTAACGGTGTACCCCAAATTAAAGAACACAGTAAACGCACTGAAAAAGAGCCACCGTGGCTTAACAGCCATGTCAAAGAAGCAGTGAGAGATAAAAAGGCATCTTTTAAGATGTGGAAGTCAGATCCTAGGGAGGTAACTGGAAGGGAGCATAAACACTGCCAAATTAAGTGTAAAAATGTAGTAAGAAAAGCCAAAAAGGAGTTGGAAGAACAGCTAGCCGAAAACTCAAAAGGTAATCACAAAATGTTTTTGAAGTACATCAGAAGCAGGAAGCCTTCTAAACAACCAGTGCGGCCCCTGGGCGATCGAGATACAGAAGGAGCCCGTAAAGACGATAAAGTCATCGCGGAGAAACTAAATGAATTCTTTGCTTCAGTCTTCACGGCTGAGGATGTCAGGGAGATTCCCAAACCTGAGCCGGCTTTTGTAGGTGACAGATCTGAGGAATTGTCACAGATCGAAGTGTCACTAGAGGAAGTTTTGAATTCATTGAGAAACTGAACAGGGACGAGTCCCCGGGACCAGATGGCATCACCCAAGAGTTCTGAAAGAACCCAAATGTGAAATTGCGGAACTATTAACTATGGTTTGTAACCTGTCCTTTAAATCAGCTTCTGCACCCAGTGACTGGAAGATAGCTAATGTCACGCCAATATTTAAGAAGGGCTCTAGAGGTGATCCCGGCAATTACAGACCGGTAAGTCTAATGTCAGTACTGGGCAAATTAGTTGAAACGATAGTAAAGAATAAAATTGTCAGAGACATAGAAGAACATAAATGGTTGGGCAAAAGTCAGCATGGTTTCTGTAAAGGGAGATCGTGTCTTACTAATCTATTAGCGTTCTTTGAGGGGGTCAACAGCCACGTGGACAAGGGGGATCCCATGGACATAGTGTACTTAGATTTCCAGAAAGCCTTTGACAAGGTCCCTCACCAAAGGCTCCTACGTAAATTAAGTTGTCATGGGATAAGAGGGAAGATCCTTTCATGGACTGAGAACTGGTTAAAAGACAGGGAACAAAGGGTAGGAATAAATGGTAAATTTTCAGAATGGAGAGGGGTAACTAGTGGTGGTCCCCAAGGGTCAGTCCTAGGACCAATCCTATTCAACCTATTCATAAATGATCTGGAGAAAGGGGTAAACGGTGAGGTGGCCAAGTTTGCAGACGATAGTAAACTGCTCAGGATAGTTAAGAGCAAAGCAGACTGTGAAGAGCTTCAAAAAGATCTCACCAAACTAAGCGATGGGGCAACAAAATGGCAAATGAAATGTAATGTGGATAAATGTAAAGTAATGCACATTGGAAAAAATAACCCCAATTTATACATACAGTATGTCGGGGGCTAATTTAGCTACAACTAATCAGGAGAAAGATCTTGGCGTCATCGTGGATAGTTCTCTGAAGACGTCCATGCAGTGCGCAGTGGCAGTCAAAAAAGCGAACAGGATGAAGGAATCGTTAAAAAAGGGATAGAGAAGAAGATGGAGAATATCTTATTGCCTGTCTATAAATCCATGGTACACCCACATCTTGAATACTGCGTACAGATGTGGTCTCCTCATCTCAAAAAAGATAGACTGGCATTAGAAAAGGTTCAGAGAAGGGCAACTAAAATGATTCGGGGTTTGGAACGGGTCCCATATAAGGGGAAATTAAAGAGGCCAGGACTTTTCGGCTTGGAAAAGAAGAGACTAAGGGGGGATATGACTGAGGTCTATAAAGTCATGAGTGATGTGGAGAAAGTGAATAAGGAAAAGTGATTTACTTGTTCCCATAATATAAGAACTAGGGGACACCCAATGAAATTAATGGGCAGCAGGTTTAAAACAAATAAAAGGAAGTTCTTCACTTAGCACTCAGTCAACCTGTGGAACTCCTTGCCTGAGGATGTTGTGAAGGCCAAAACCATAACAGGGTTTAAAAGAGAACTGGGTAAATTCATGGCGGTTAAGCCCATGAATGGCTATTAGCCAGGATGCGGAAGGAATGGTGTCCCTGGCCTCTGTCTGTCAGAGGGTGGAGATGGATGGCAGGAGAGAGATCACTAGATCATTACCTGTTACGGTCACTCCCTCTGGGGCGCCTGGCATTGGCGGACCAAGCAGGATCTGAGCAAACGTTTGCGGATTTGGCAAAAGAGAGTTCCAAACTGAAACCCCGCTGGAGAAACCCACGGCCTTTTGCTGCCTTTTTTTGGAATGGACGCTTGTGTCCCGTGGCCATCAGGGAGAAA
This sequence comes from Lepidochelys kempii, assembly GCF_965140265.1. Classification (NCBI taxonomy): domain Eukaryota; kingdom Metazoa; phylum Chordata; order Testudines; family Cheloniidae; genus Lepidochelys; species Lepidochelys kempii. The sequence continues at coordinate 4,993,316 of NC_133283.1, forward strand.
AGGATACAACGCGCCATCTGGAGAGTAGGGTGGCCGGATGTCCCGATTTTATGGGGACAGTCCCGATTTTGGGGTCTTTTTCTTATATCGGCTCCTATTACACCCCTGTCCCGATTTTTCACACTTGCTGCCTGGTCACCCTACTGGAGAGGGGAATACACCCCACAACTAGCAGAGCAGTGTCTTCCCAGCCACGGATTCCTTCGGGACCTGTGGCAAATCCCCTCCATGCTAAAGTAAGTTCCATATATTTCATAATTGCGATTACCGTTGTTATTAATTTATTATTGTCATTCGCCCTCTTCGGAGCACTTCCCCGGCGGGAATCGGCGGGCTGAATTTTGGGGGTTTGGTAGCACAGTAACGTATTCCTCGTGCCTCGGCAGAAGCTCTGTTTGTAATGTTTCAGAGTAGCCGCCGTGTTAGTCTGTATCCGCAAAAAGGACAGGAGGACTCGTGGCACCTAGGAGACTAATCAATTTATTAGAGCATAAGCTTTCGTGGGCTACAGCTCACTTCCTCGGATGCATTGTAATGTTCTTTCCGAAAGTTTTGATTGCTTTTCTGAATCCATTTTTTTTTATCGGGGCCAAGATTTTCCGTGCTCTGTACAGTTTTCAGCGTGTCCTGATGTGGGTTTACGTATTAATTAATTAATTTACTGGGGCCTTTGTCCGAGGCAACGGGATTATTAAAACACGGTGTGTTCCATATACGAAGCCAGTCAGACACAAACTTGCAATCCTTATATCATATAAAAAAAAATCCACTCACTGTTTGTATCATGCACGCTTGTGAAAACCTGGTGACACTGTTTGAATGTCTTTTAATTGTCTCTTAATTTCTAAATTAGCTGTTACCACTCGAGAGAGAGATCATGGAGCCATTGTGGAGAGTTCTCTGAAAACATCCACTCGAGGTGCCGCAGCCATCAAAAAGCGAACAGAACATTGGGAATCATTAAGAAAGGGATCGATAATAAGACAGAAAATATCCGATTGCCTCTCTATACACCCATGGTAGGCCCACATCTTGAATGCTGCGTGCCGATCTGGTCGCCCCACCTCAAAGAAGATACATTGGAATTGGAAAAGGTTCAGAAAAGGGCAACAAAAATGATGAGGAGTCTGGGACGGCTGCGGTATGAGGAGAGATTAATCAGACTGTGACTTTTCAGCTTGGAAAAGAGACGAGAAAGGGGGGAGATGAGAGAGGTCTATAAAATCATGACTAGTGTGGAGAAAGTAAAGAAGGACGTGTTATTTACACCTTCTCATAACACAAGAATGAGGGGTCACCCAATGAAATGAATTGGGTGGTTTAAAACAAACAAAAGGAAGTTCATTAACCCTATTAATTAATTTTTAATTATTCTAACATTCATTTAATTTTTAAGTATTTCTTCACACAACGCATAGTCAACCTGGGGAACTCCTTGCCAGAGGATGTTGTGAAGGCCAAGACCATAACAGGGTTCAAAAATGAACTAGATAAGTTCATGGAGGTCAGGTCCATCAATGGCTATTAGCCAGGCTGGGCAGGGATGGTGTCTCTAGCCTCCGTTTGCCAGAAGCTGGGAATGGGCGACAGGGGATGGATCACTGGGCGATTCCCTGTTCTGTTCATTCCCTCTGGGGCACCTGGCCCCGGCCACTGTCGGCAGACAGGACACTGGGCTAGCTGGACCTTTGGCCTGACCCAGTCTGGCCGCTCTGATGTTACGCTCCTTTTGATATTTACCTTTGAAAAAATATTCCGGTTTTGTGTTGTTATTTTACGCCTTGTTTATGTACAAAATGGGGGTTTTGCCCCCACCCCGGCGATGTGAAAGCTACAACTCTCTTTGCAACAGCACCCTCCTGCAGACCGCCCGAGGCCCCCATTTAAAGATACCTTCCCCGACAGCCAGATGGCCCGGCGTTGTCCCCTCTGCAAGAACCAAGTCAGCCTGTCTGCTCCTTCTTTCCACGCGCGGCTTTCTCTTCCTGTTGGCGGCTCTGGTGAGGTCGGGTTAGGAAAAAAAAAACCCCCAAACCCGCTGATTGTTGCCGCCCAGAAAGATCTTGTGGCCACGCTGGGTACTCGCCTCACGCCCCGCTTGGCCCCGGTGGGACAAATCTTTTCCCAAGGTGACGAGAGGAGAAGGCCAGGCGAGAGGCCGGGGGCCAGCCTTCCCCGTCCTAGGACGCAGGGGCAAGTGACCCAAACGGCTGCTTCGCAGACTTTGACAGTGCTGCCCGCTCAGCAGAAGGATTGTTCTTCCGTCAAGCCCCAGCTCCTGGAGTCAGGTGGAGACGTGATGATTGCAGCCTTCGCTCTCAAAGGCACTGGACGTTTCTAGCCCTCGGGGCTGTGGAGAAAGCTTCAAAACGGGACCCGCCGGGCGCCCTCGCGGCTCAACAAGCAGAAGGCAAATGAAAAGATCCCCCAAATCTCTTCCTTTTACAGGATTGCATGATTTTAAAGCCGAGCTCACGCTTTCCGGTGGGCCTGACTCATGAGTTTTGAACATTTGGGGTTGGCCGTACTGCAATCAGAGGCGGATTAAGGTCTCCTGGGCTGGAGCAAGTGGGGGGGCCCAGCACCGTGGCCTCACTCCACCCCTTCCGCCTGTGGGCCCACCCCCATTTCACCCCTGCCCTGCAGCCCCGCCTCCGTTCCACCCATGGCCCTGCCCCTTTCCCTGTGGCCCCGCCCCATTCTGCTCCTGCCCCTGTGGACCCGCCCCATTGCACCCCTTCCCCTGTGGCCTCGACCCTGCTTGCTCCTTTTCCGTGAGCCCCCAAATTGGCTGTGATCAGCTTCCAGAGCCACACGTGTTGGTAGGTGTGTTCGCACAAGTGATTGCCCGGAAGCTGGAAGAGCCAGGAGGGGCTGGGGTGGGTTTTAGTTCCCCCAGGTTTCCAAGCGGGGGCTCAAGCCGGTTCTGTAGCCCCTCGCGACGGAACCTCGTGCTTGGTGCCGCCTTGTGCCCCCCGGCGGAACGGCTATGTCCGCAAAGCCGTCCACCGCACGCTGCCGAGTGAGATGATTAACGGCCCCGCGCGCGAGCACGGACACCTGTCCCTGCCCGTCACACTCTGAGGGAAACTGAGGCACACACCGGGCATCAAAATTCCCACGTTCGTCCCGCTCAGAATCTCACACCAACCCCACAGCGCAGTCCTGCGGAGACCAACCCCTCAGCCCTCCGCCCCATTCCTGAGCTTACGCAGCCGAGCGTGGGCGAGGCAGGAAATGCCTCCACTCTGCCCCCTTGCGCCCGCCATGAGGCAGGGGGCTGTGGGAAATGGGCGATTAAAGATCGTGGCGTAACACGGGCGCACAAGGTGACCAGATTCAGGTCACGCGCGGGGGGGGGACACGACCCTTTCCACCCATAACGGAGTTTTTTGCAGGGCATTTCCCAGGGTTTTCTCCGAGTCACAGGGGCTGCGTTCGGGTCCCATCCGGGGCTCTCTGGCGGCAGGTCACCCTGGTGGGTCCAGGCCAGTCAAAACGGCCTGTGGTGCTTCTGACACCCACCCTTCACTGCCCCCTGTCCGGGAGGAGGAATTAACCCTTTCACGCCCCGTACAAAGCTGAAACACGCCCGTTGGGCACCCAAACGCTCAGCGGGAGTGCAACCCTGCCCCTTTCCAGTGCCGGCTGGTGCCGCTGCGGATACAGGACAATCCGCCCTCGCCAGCAGCGGTAGAAGGCTGGTATCATCGGGCCATAACGACCGGAAGGGGCTGTCAGGGTCATTGAGTCCGGTCCCCAGCTGGCTTCATATGACCCTGGTCATGACACTTACCATCAGCCAAAGCCAAATGGAATTTCGCGGCCCAAAGAAAAGGCACCTCCGTGGGCCGAGGTGTGGTGGCAACAGAGCGCCGGGGATCAAACCTGCCCGGTGAGCGGCCACTACCAGAGCCCCCCGTAGCTGGTGCCGGCCTGGGATTAAATAAACAAGCCATCAAGGCCGGGGAACGAATTAACGGGTCACCCCAGCACAGGGAGCAGCAAGGGACAAAGGGCGACTCGCCGTTAACGACTGAGCGGGGAAGGCGGTGTCACGGATGAGGAGGAGCACTTGACGAGGTGCCCCTTGTCATATTCATCATATTGGAACAGCTTTGATAGGAGTATGAGGCCATTACGATGCACTTTGTACAGTGCCTGGCATGTGAGGTGTCTACGGAAACATTACGACGCGCTGAAGAAGATTATCCTGTTTGTGTGCCTGGATCATGTTTGTATCTGGAGTTATGAATATTCACGACCTGTCTGTATTTCGAATGCGGCTACACCTGGGTGACACCCGCTCGGCCCGATGCTGCCAGTCTAGACAGCGGGTTGTGGTGGGCCCTTAGGGGAACAATAGGCCTTATGCCCCACTTGGTGAGCCTTCCTGGGAACCCTTCAGCCAGCCGATGGACAATGGCTGCTATGGCTCACAAGGGCATGTGACCAGATCACATGACACTGGACTCCATCTTGGTACCTGTATTTTTCCACCACCTGGGCTGGGAACTTAGAATCATAGAATCAATGAAGATCAGGGCGGGAAGGGACCTCAGGAGGTATCTAGTCCAACCCCCTGCTCAAAGCAGAACCAATCCACAACTAAATCATCCCAGCCAGGGCTTGGTCAAGCCGGGCCTTAAAAACCTCAAAGGAAGGAGATTCCACCACCTCCCTAGGTAACGCATTCTAGTGTTTCACCACCCTCCTAGTGAAATAGTGTTTCCTAATATCCAATCTAAACCTCCCCCACTGCAACTTGAGACCATTACTCCTCGTTCTGTCATCTGCTATCACTGAGAACAGTCTAGATCCATCCTCTTTGGAACCCCCTTTCAGGTAGTTGAAAGCAGCTATCAAATCCCCCCTCATTCTTCTCTTCTGCAGACTAAATAACCCCATTTCCCTCAGCCTCTCCTCATAACTCATGTGTTCCAGTCCCCTCATCATTTTTGTTGCCCTTCGCTGGACTCTTTCCAATTTTTCCACATCCTTCTTGTAGTGTGGGGCCCAAAACTGGACACAGTACTCCAGATGAGGCCTCCCCAATGTCGAACAGAGGGGAACGATCACGTCCCTCGATCTGCTGGCTATGCCCCTACTTATACATCCCAAAATGCCATTGGCCTTCTTGGCAACAAGGGCACACTGCTGACTCATATCCAGCTTCTCGTCCACTGTCACCCCTAGGTCCTTTTCTGCAGAACTGCTGCCCAGCCCCTTAGCTTAGAACAAAGGCATTCCCGCCGTAGGGAAAGGCTCTGAAAGATTGGGAGTGACGTCACCTCTGGATCCCACTCCCCACACAAGAGAACACCTGGAAACACCTGAGGAACAAACACTGAACTGGGGGAAGTGCTGGTCCCAGGCTAAAGGGATTTCTAGCCTGTGTGTAGAAACTTGGTGGACTGCTTGTATCGGGGTGAGATATCTCTGACTCAAATCCTATCTAGTATGTTAGGGTTTGTTTGCATGTTTTGTTTAATTTCCTAGGTGACCCGCTTTGATCTGTTTGCTATCATTTACACTCACTTCAAATCGCTCTCGCTGGAGTTTGATAAACTTGTTTTCTGATTTATCCTGACCCGTGTGTTTTGGAGTGGGGAAATCCCAGCTCAGCTAACCAAGGCTGGCGCATACCTTCCCTGTATCGAGGGGGGAGCGGACGAATTAATGAGCTTTCTGGGCAGTGCAAGACGGGAGAATTCAGGGTTTGTTCTCTAGTGAGGGTGCAAGGCTGAGGAGCTGGGAACTGGCTTGTGCTTATATAGTGGATCTACGAGTGGCTTAGGTAAAGCACTCAGGTAGTGCTGTCGTGTGGGAGATAACAGGGGCCGGAGCGGCTGGCTGAGTTACCAGAAAAGCAGTGTGAGTGTTAGGGGGCACAGACTGCACCCCGGGAGTGACAACCCCTCACACCCCTAACAAAGAGCAATCACGAAAGAGCCTTTATTAGTGACAGACAGCTGGTGAATTACTAATTACAAGTAACCGTCCGCCAGGATTCACTAGCCAGCAATTAAGGACGGTTGAACTGTGATAATTAAATCGCAATTAAGAGGTGATGACTTATTAATTACAATGAACAAACTGCAATAATTAAAGAGCTATGAACAGGCCAGCCAACAACTCACAGCGAATGAACTGTGATAATTAATTAGTAATTAAAGGAGGCCAACGAACACCTTGCCATTAATGAACTTTGATCAAACATCGCTGAAGAGAAACCAATTAACGAATGGCAATTAACGAATGCCTAATGAATTGGTGCCCCTGGCTATTCTCCTCCTTTGGTAACTGGGGAGGGAGCAAAGTGGAATTGAGGGGCGGGGGGCTCATTTCAGACCCCCCCATCCAAGCCTCGTTGTGCGCGGCTGCCGGCCAGACTCCTCACCGGCAGCGCCCCAGATGCAGCCACAGCGCGCCCTGCAGGTGCAGGCCCAGGTAGCGGGTGAACTCTTCGGGCATGGCGTGAAAGCCCGGCTTGGGGGGCTGGTTGTCGAAGTAGTGGTGGGGCAGGGGCCGCCCCTCGGGGTCGTCGGGGAAGGGCCAGAAGCCGTAGAGGGTGAGGTGCCGGCACATCTCCAGGGCGGCGTTCACCAGCATGAAGCCCGAAGAGAGGCGGTTGGCACGCAGCCCACGGAGACGCCAGTGCCCATCCAGCCGCGCCAGGTACTCGGGGTTCATGAAGAGGGCCCGGGCCGGGGAGCCGAAGTCCTCCAGGGTGTAAAGGGCCTGGAACGAGACCGCGCTGATGCCGGCGAAGCTGAAGGCCGGGATGAGGAGCAGCGGGGCCCCGTAGGTGCCCACGGCCTCCGCGAAGGGACGTCGCCGCCAGCTCAGACCCCTGAACCTGCGGGCAGGGGAGACGCCCCCATCAGCCGCTGTCCTGGCACGGCCCATCCCCCAGCGCCAGACCCGTTCCCTCCCACGGCCGTCCCGTGGCTCAGTCTCCCCTGTCCCGATCCCCCGGTGACCCCATAGCCGACCGGAGAGCCGGGGGGCTGGGACTCCTCTGCCCCGATCTCCCGGTGACACTATGGCTGACCGGAGAGCCGGGGGGCTGGGTCTCCTCTGCCCCGATCCCCCGGTGACCCCATGGCCGACCGGAGAGCCGGGGGGCTGGGACTCCTCTGCCCCGATCTCCCGGTGACACTATGGCTGACCGGAGAGCCGGGGGGCTGGGTCTCCTCTGCCCCGATCCCCCGGTGACCCCATGGCCGACCGGAGAGCCGGGGGGCTGGGTCTCCTCTGCCCCGATCCCCCGGTGACCCCATGGCCGACCGGAGAGCCGGGGGGCTGGGACTCCTCTGCCCTGATCCCCCGGTGACCCCATGGCTGACCGGAGAGCTGGGGGGCTGGGCCTCCTCTGCCCCGATCCCCCGGTGACCCCATGGCCGACCGGAGAGCCGGGGGGCTGGGTCTCCTCTGCCCCGATCCCCCGGTGACACTATGGCTGACCGGAGAGTTGAGGGGCTGGGCCTCCTCTGACCCCAATCCCCCGGTGACACTATGGCTGATCGGAGAGCTAGGGGGCTGGGCCTCCTCTGACCCCAATCCCCCGGTGACACTATGGCTGATCGGAGAGCTAGGGGGCTGGGTCTCCTCTGCCCCGATCCCCCGGTGACCCTATGGCTGATCGGAGAGCTAGGGGGCTGGCATCCAATCCCATCCTTCTTCCCCCGTGGGTCTCAATCCACACTCCTCCCTTCCCCACCCCAAAGGTCCCGATTCCGCCCCCTCCCCCCAACCAGGGTTCCCCTCCCGCACGCCCGTACCGTGAATCCAGGATGCTGGGGTTCACGGTGATGACGCTCGATTTGGTGCCCACGTCCTCGGCAAAGTCCATGGGGGGCAAGTTGAACCTGAGGGGGGGTCAGCATGAGCCTCGGGGCATCTGGGGGACCAGGGGTCTCCCTACTTCCTGGGGGTCCCCATGGCTCCACAGTTCCTTCCTCACCACGTGCGGCTCAGAGATAACCCCCTGCGCTCCCCGCACTCCCTGATCTCTGCACCCCCCACCCTCTGATCCCCCTCCCTCCGCACCCCCCACCCTGCAGAGCCCACTCCAGCCGGTATAACTGCTTCCCCTCCCCCACTCTGCCCCCCCGCCCCCCGCCCAGCCACCGTTACCTGATGACGAACTGGGCGCGGTCGATCTCGGGGCCACAGCTGCTGTTACGAAGGATCCCCCCGCTCCCCACCACGGCGCAGCACTCGTAGGGGGTGTCCTGAAACGGGGAGCCCTGCGGGATAGGGGACCTGGGTCAGCACCCACCGGCCATGAGCAGGACGTCCCACACACACAGGGCCCATCTTCCGGCGCTGAGATGCATCCAACTCTGGGGTGGGGCGTGGCAGCTGGTTACACAGGGACCCCTCACCCAGCACTGAGATGCAGCCACCTCTGGGGTGGGGCATGGCAGCTGGTTACACAGGGACCCCTCACCCAGCACTGAGATGCAGCCACCTCTGGGGTGGGGCGTGGCAGCTGCTTACACAGGGACCCCTCACCCAGCACTGAGATGCAGCCACCTCTGGGGTGGGGCGTGGCAGCTGGTTACACAGGGACCCCTCACCCAGCACTGAGATGCAGCCACCTCTGGGGTGAGGCGTGGCAGCTGGTTACACAGGGACCCCTCACCCAACACTGAGATGCAGCCACCTCTGGGGTGGGGTGTGGCAGCTGGCTACACAGGGACCCCTCACCCAGCACTGAGATGCAGCCACCTCTGGGGTGAGGCGTGGCAGCCGGTTACACAGGGACCCCTCACCCAGCACTGAGATGCAGCCACCTCTGGGGTGGGGCGTGGCAGCTGGTTAGACAGGGACCCCTCACCCAGCACTGAGATGCAGCCACCTCTGGTGTGAGGCGTGGTGGGGGGGCTGTTTTTAAAGTACCCCTCGCCCGGGGCTGGGATGCAGCCACTTCTGGGGCGGAGCGCCCAGCGCTGAGGCCCCGCCGCCCCCCCAGCCCAGCGCCCCCTACCTGCGGCAGCATCTCCAGCAGCTCCTCCTTCACCACATACTTCTTGGCCCGCTGTCCGTCGTAGACGATCCGGGAGCCCAGCGGGGTGTTGTCCCGGGTCAGCACCAGCCTGGCCGTTGCATTACAGCGGCGTCCCAGCTGCTCCCTGCGAGGGGGAGAGGGGTGACATGGCGGGGGGCACGGTGGAATGGGGAAGGGGGGCAGGGTCATGGGAAGGGGGGGTGCGGGGGGGGAATTGTCTGCACTAGTTTGCACCCTCTCCGTAGGACTCTGCGCCTTGGCTTCGCAACCCAGGGGGGTGCAGAAGAAACGGAGTCGGAGACGGGACGGTCGGGGTGGGGGGTACCTGTACCGGCCCAGGGCGCTGGCGTTATGCGCCCAGGGGCAGCTCTGCACCAGCGTCAGCTGCCTCCAGATCCAGGCCTCGTCCAGCCTGGGGGGAGAGACAGAGAGTCACTGACCGGCCAGTAATGGTTTTAAGTCCCCCGTGGGTGCCTCAGTTTCCCCTGTGTTTCGCATGGCTGCCCAGTGGGGGCAGGCTTGGAGAGAGGGCTACGGACCCGGTCCAGCCCTTAACGAGGAAAGCCAGCCCCAGGATGTGGGCGCGCTCAGTGGGGCTATCCTGTGGGTCCCCTCCCCCAGCACCCTGCCCCAGAGACCGGCCTGCCCCCAGCCACACTCGCCTCACGGGGAGGACCCCCCGGCTCAATTTCTGCCCCAGCTCCTGGCACTGCTCCGCGGCCATCTCCCTGGCCTCAGGGCTGGAAAGGAAGATGAGGGGTTAACTACGGAAAGGAGACACCCCTGGGGGTGCTTCCTCTTCTCCCCACCCCCCCAAGACCCCATCCTTCCCCCCCACCCGCCACAGCCTCCCACCCATCCATCCCCCCCAAGCCCGTGTCAGCATGTCTCCACTCCCGGCCCCTTTGATTCCCCCGCCCCCTATGGCCCGCTCCCTCGCATGCCAGCACCCCGGCCCCACCTCGCGCCCCCCACACACCTGGGCTTCGTGGCACAGGCCGTGAGCCAGCCGATCCCTGGTTCGCACGCTGATGCCATACCCTCAAAGGAGGCTCTTTCCGCCAGCGGGGGGGCACGGCTGGGGGGGCACAGAGAGATTAAAAGCAGCCGAGAGAGAGAACCCAGGAGTCCGGGCCTCCAGCCCACCCTGCTCTAACCCCGCAGACCCCACGCCACTCCCAGAATCGGGGAGAGAACCCAGGCGTCCGGGCTCCCAGCCCCTCCTCCTCTAACCCACCAGCCCCGACTCCCCTCCCAGAGCCGGGCAGAGAACCCAGGAGTCCTGGCTCCTAGCCCCCCCTGCTCTAACCACTAGCCCCCCTCCCCGAGCCGGGCAGAGAACCCAGGCGTCCTGGCTCCCAGCCCCCATCACTCACCTCTGAACCCTCCACAGCACGGAGAGGCTGAAGGTGAGGGTGGTGCCCAGGGCCAGGACCAGGGCCCAGCTCTGCTTCCGCAGCATCCTCGGGGGGCCCATCCTGGCGCTCGCTGTGGGGAGAGCAGGGCCGGTGAGCCACGTTCCCACACGGGCACGGCCCCCTGGGGAGCCCCTCCTCCGCCCCGGCCTCCTGGAGATCATCGCTGGGAGCCCGGACGCCTGGGTTCCCTCCCCGGCTCTGGGAGGGGAGAGGGGGCTGGTGGGTTAGAGCAGGGGGGCCTGGGAGCCAGGATGCCTGGGTTCCCTCCCCGGCTCTGGGAGGGGAGAGGGGCCTAGTAGTTAGAGCCAGGGAGAGAACCCAGGCGTCCTGGCTCCCAGCCCCCCCTGCTCTGACCCACCAGCCCCCACTCCCCTCCCAGAGCCGGGCAGAGAACCCAGGCATCCTGGCTCCCAGCCCCCCCTGCTCTGACCCACCAGCCCCTACTCCCCTCCCAGAGCCGGGCAGAGAACCCAGGCGTCCTGGCTCCCAGCCCCCCCTGCTCTGACCCACCAGCCCCCACTCCCCTCCCAGAGCCGGGCAGAGAACCCAGGCGTCCTGGCTCCCAGCCCCCCCTGCTCTGACCCACCAGCCCCCACTCCCCTCCCAGAGCCGGGCAGAGAACCCAGGAGTCCTGGCTCCCAGCCCCCCCTGCTCTGACCCACCAGCCCCCACTCCCCTCCCAGAGCCGGGCAGAGAACCCAGGCGTCCTGGCTCCCAGCCCCCACTGCTCTGACCCACCAGCCCCCACTCCCCTCCCAGAGCCGGGCAGAGAACCCAGGCATCCTGGCTCCCAGCCCCCCCTGCTGTAACCCACCAGCCCCCACTCCCCTCCCAGAGCCGGGCAGAGAACCCAGGAGTCCTGGCTCCCAGCCCCCCCTGCTCTGACCCACCAGCCCCCACTCCCCTCCCAGAGCCGGGGAGAGAACCCAGGAGTCCTGGCTCCCAGCCCCCCCTGCTCTGACCCACCAGCCCCCACTCCCCTCCCAGAGCTGGGCAGAGAACCCAGGCGTCCTGACCCTCCCCCTGCAGCCGGCACATGGCCAGGGCGGCTCCTTCCCGTGGGGCCTCCCTCCGGCTCCCCCTGCAGGCCGGGTGGGAACCTCCCGGCGGCGTCTCCCGGGCTGGGTGGGGCCGGGCCGGGGCGTGACGAGCCCCCCCCCCCCGCCCCCCACCAGGTCTCCCGCCCGCTCCCCGCCTGCCAGGGGCTAACGGGGCGGGGGGGGGGGGGGCGCCGCTGGGCGTTTGTGTGATTGATTGTCCGTTGGCTCATGAAAGTCCTCGATCGAAAGTTGACAGACGCGAGTCACCTTCTTTCCCGGCCCCTCCATGCCCCCCACCCCGGTCTCACAGGGGGTGCTCGACCCCCACTCTGCCTCCCCCCCCCCCCGGTCCAGAGCCCCGTCCTTCCAGCCGAGCCCCCTAGATCATCTCCCCCCCGTCCTTTGTCGACCGTCCCAGGTTAAGAGGTCACTGGGCCTCCCCTGCCATCCTCCGTCCTTTGTGTCGTCCCCCCCCACCGGGGCCGGGACCCCGCTCCTCGGCCCGTCTCCTCCCACTGGCCCCACCCGGCCGGCTGCCAAGCCCCGTGGCCACCAGCTCACCGGCCGCTGGGGTCCCCCACCTCCAGGCCGTTGTCCGGTCGCAGCGGGTCCCCTGCAACAGCAAACTGCCCCTCCTGGTGACGCGCGCAGGGAAACTGAGGCCCGCCCCGGTCCCCAGGCAAAACACGAAGAAAATCCCCCGTTTCCTCCCAGAATCCAACCGGTTGCGGCCCCGAGAGTCCAAGGACCGACGTGTCGCGGAAAGTTGGGTCCTGCCCATCGCCTCGCCAGCTTCGGGGCCGTTCGGGAGCCGGGGAGGGTCCAGACTTCTGCTGGGGGGGGGGGCGCGATTTGGTGGGTCCTTGGCTGCAGCAGCCCGACGTCTCGCGTCATGCTTGGACCCTAGGACCTGGGCTTCCGGCGTTTCCGCCCCACGTCCTCTCTCGCTCCTGGGGTCGCGACGTACGAGCTCTGGTCCCGCCAACTCCTGCGCGGTCTCCCCCCGGGGTGGGGCTGGTCCCAGGGGGCAGGGAGAGGGTAGCTGGGGGCTGGGTGCGGGTGGGGGGTAGCTCAGGGGGCAGGGAGGGGGTGGCTGGGGGCTGGGTGCGGGCGGGGAGGGTAGCTCAGGGGGCAGGGAGGGGGTGGCTGGGGGCTGGGTGCGGGCGGGGAGGGTAGCTCAGGGGGCAGGGAGGGGGTGGCTGGGGGCTGGGTGTGCGTGGGGGGGTGGCTGGGGGCATCTTCCCTCCTGCTGCAAACTGCACCCCGATGTGGAATGACACTCGGGGGAGGGGGGTAGAGGTGGTCCCCTGCCCGCCCTCCCGGACCCCGCACCCCGACCCCCTGCCCCAGCCCGGAGCCCCCTCCCGGACCCCACACCCCGACCCCCTGCCCCAGCCCAGTGAAAGTGAGTGAGGGTGGGGGACAGTGAGTGATGGCGGGTGGGGGGCTGGGGTGAAGGGGGGCGGGCGGCTGGGGTGACGGGGGGCAGGGCCTCCGCGAAGGGGCAGGGCAGGCTTTGTGTGGTAAGAAAGTTGGCAGCTCTCGGTGGGGATGCCAGGAGGGACCCCCGCGGGGGCCAGGTAGGATGGGGGGGTCGCTCTCACAAGGCATTCGGATCCTGCCAGATATGGGGGGAAGGGGCTCAGTTGAGGGGGGCATTCGCCCCACAGTCAGTGCTGGCCCTGATGCCCCAGTGCTTTGGGGGGGGGGCAGGAAGGGGCGCTTTGTCTCTCACTGTCAGGGCTGGCCCCAGGGCGGCGCTCGGGGGCGCTGGGGGGCAGAGAGCAGGGCGGGGGGCTCGGCAGGGGGTGCTCTCCCTCGGCGGGCGGGGCTGGCCCCAGGGCGGCGCTCGGGGGTGCTGGGGGGCAGAGAGCGGGGCGGGGGGCTCGGCAGGGGGTGCTCTCCCCCGGCGGGCGGGGCTGGCCCCAGGGCGGCGCTCGGGGGCGCTGGGGGACAAGGGGCGGGGCGGGGGGGGCCTCAGCGCCGGTGGGTGGGGTGTTGGATTAAAATAAGGATTAATAGGTTTTATGCCGTCCCTGGATAAAAGAGGGACGAGTGTGGCCCAGTACAGAGCCCGGATTTGTCTCTCTGCCTGTTCTCGCAGCCTGCTGAGCCTGGCCGAAGTGGGCCAGGCCTGTTCGTTCACACGGTCTGTGTTAATTGCCGGCGACCCTCCGGAGACTCAGTTCCAAAAGCCACAAGATCACGTTCGGGCAACTCCTTTTGACAAGTGCCACGGATGGGCTGCCTGGAGCCCGCCAGCCCCGGTGGTTTCAGGGCGGGGACGTTACAGGAGAAATCGGGAATCCACTGTGCCCATGCCAGGAAGCTGGGACGTGGCACAGGGCCTCTCTGCGGCTGGACGTTGCTGGGTAATACAAGGCCGAGGGGAATAAGGAAAACAATTACCCCGGAGCACTCGGCCGAAAGATGCGCTGGGCGAGCTGGCCCGATAACCCCGAGGGCACACCGGAGTCCACCCCCAAGCGCCCCAAAGCCAAAGACCCGAAGAGCAAGATAACAACAAGCCGTCACTGCAGTGCCATCTGCGTGAGTGACCATCACAGCAAACGTGAGACCAGCGATTGACCGTCACGTCAAACGTGAGACCAGCGATTGTCATGTCAAACGTGAGACCAGCGATTGTCATGTCAAACGTGAGAGCAGCGATTGACCCTCACTTCAAACGTGAGACCAGCAATTGTCATGTCAAACGTGAGACCAGCGATTGTCATGTCAAACGTGAGACCAGCGATTGACCCTCACTTCAAACGTGAGACCAGCAATTGTCATGTCAAACGTGAGACCAGCGATTGACCCTCACTTCAAACGTGAGACCAGCGATTGTCATGTCAAACGTGAGACCAGCGATTGACCCTCACTTCAAACGTGAGACCAGCGATTGTCATGTCAAACGTGAGACCAGCGATTGACCCTCACTTCAAACGTGAGACCAGCGATTGTCACTTCAAATGTGAGACCAGCGATTGACCGTCACGTCAAACATGAGACCAGCGATTGACCCTCACTTCAAACGTGAGACCAGCGATTGTCATGTCAAACGTGAGACCAGCGATTGACCCTCACTTCAAACGTGAGACCAGCGATTGTCATGTCAAACGTGAGACCAGCGATTGTCATGTCAAACGTGAGACCAGCGATTGACCCTCACTTCAAACGTGAGACCAGCGATTGTCACTTCAAATGTGAGACCAGCGATTGACCGTCACGTCAAACATGAGACCAGCGATTGACCCTCACTTCAAACGTGAGACCAGCGATTGTCATGTCAAACATGAGACCAGCGATTGACCGTCACGTCAAACATGAGACCAGCGATTGACCCTCACTTCAAATGTGAGACCAGCGATTGTCACGTCAAACGTGAGACCAGCGATTGACCGTCACTTCAAACGTGAGACCAGGGATTGTCATGTCAAACATGAGACCAGCAATTGACCCTCACTTCAAACGTGAGACCAGCGATTGACCCTCACTTCAAACGTGAGACCAGGGATTGTCATGTCAAACATGAGACCAGCGATTGACCCTCACTTCAAACGTGAGACCAGCGATTGTCACGTCAAACGTGAGACCAGCAATTGACCCTCACGTCAAACGTGAGACCAGCAATTGACCCTCACGTCAAATGTGAGACCAGCGATTGTCACTTCAAACGTGAGACCAGCGATTGACCCTCACTTCAAACGTGAGACCAGCAATCGATTGTCACTTCAAACGTGAGACCAGCATGATGAGGCAAACCCTATAGACCTGTATGAGGATAAATCCCTATGAAGACAGACTCTGAAGACTGAGGGTCTGGTTCAGCAACCAACTTCCAGGAGCCTCAGATGCACCTCTGACAAGGCCCGGCTCCCTCCTCGTGTCCAGGCCACCTGGCCAGTGACTTTGCACAAGCAACTTCTAGGCCGGTAATTATAACAACAACCTTGCAGAACTTGTGCATATGAGTGAACGAACGTGCGAGTGAATGGAATGTTATAGCTAGAACTGATTGCTGACTCTGATTCTTTATTCACAAGAAACCCGGCGTATTGCCTTTTTCATAGATTCATAGATACTAGGGTCAGAAGGGACCATCATGGTCACCTAGTCCGACTTCCTGCACAACGCAGGCCGCAGAATCTCACCTACCCACTCCTGCGAAAAACCTCTCACCTGTGTCTGAGCTATTGAAGTCTTCAAATCATGGTTTAAAGACTTCAAGGAGCAGAGAATCCTCCAGCAAGTGACCCGTGCCCCATGCTACAGAGGAAGGAGAAAAACCTCCAGGGCCTCTTCCAGTCTGCCCTGGAGGAAAATTCCTTCCCGACCCCAAATATGGCGATCAACTAAACCCTGAGCATGTGGGCAAGATTCACCGGCCAGACACCCAGGAAAGAATTCTCTGTAGTAACTCAGATCCCACCCCATCTAACATCCCATCACAGGCCGTTGGGCCTATTTACCATGAATAGTTAAAGATCAGTTAATTGCCAAAATCATGTTATCCCATCATACCATCTCCTCCATAAACTTATCGAGTTTAATCTTGAAGCCAGATAGGTCTTTCACCCGCACTGCTCCCCTTGGAAGGCTATTCCAAAACTTCACTCCTCTGATGGTCAGAAACCTTCGTCTAATTTCAAGTCTAAACTTCCCGATGGCCAGTTTATATCCATTTGTTCTTGTGTCCACATTGGTACTGAGCTTAAATAATTCCTCTCCCTCTCCGGTATTTATCCCTCTGAGAGCAATCATATCTCCCCTCAGCCTTCTTTTGGTTAGGCTAAACAAGCCAAGCTCCTTGAGTCTCCTTTCATAAGACAGGTTTTCCATTCCTCGGATCATCCTAGTAGCCCTTCTCTGTACCTGTTCCTGTTTGAATTCATCCTTCTTAAACATGGGAGACCAGAACGGCACACAGTATTCCAGGGGAGGTCTCACCAGTGCCTTGGAGAACGGTACTAAAACCTCCTTATCTCCACTGGAAATACCTTGCCTGATGCATCCCAAGACCGCATTAGCTTTGTTCACGGCCATATCACATTGGCGGCTCATAGTCATCCTATGATCAGCCAATACTCCAAGGTCCTTCTCCTCCTCCGTTACTTCTAATTGATGCGTCCCCAGCTTATAACTAAAATTCTTGTTATTAATCCCTGAATGCATCACCTTACACTTCTCACCATTAAATTTCATCCTATTACTCCAGTTTACAAGGTCATCCAGATCCTCCTGTAGGATATCCCGGTCCTTCTCTAAATTGGCAATACCTCCCCGCTTTGTATCATCCGCAAACTTTATTAGCACACTCCCACTTTTTGTGCCAAGGTCAGTAATAAAAGGATTAAATAAGATTGGTCCCAAAACTGATCCTTGAGGAACTCCACTGGTAACCTCCCTCCAGCCTGACAGTTCACCTTTCAGTATGACCCGTTGTAGTCTCCCCTTTAACCAGTTCCTTATCCATCTTTCAATTTTCATATTGATCCCCATCTTTTCCAATTTAACTAATAATTCCCCATGTGGTACCATGTCAAACGCCTTACGAAATCTAGGTAAATTAGATCCACTGCGTTTCCTTTGCCTAAAAAATCTGTTACTTTCTCAAAGAAGGAGATCAGGTTGGTTTGGCATGATCTACCTTTTGTAAAACCATGTTGTATTTTGTCCCCTTTACCATTGACCTCAATGTCCTTAATTACTTTCTCCTTCAAAAATTTTTCCAAGACCTTGCATACTACAGATGTCCAACTAACAGGCCTGTAGTTACCCGGATCACTTTTCTTTCCTTTCTTAAAAATAGGAACTTTGTTAGCAATTCTCCAGTCATACGGTACAACCTCTGAGTTTACAGATTCATTAAAAATTCTTGCTAATGGGCTTGCAATTTCATGTGCCAATTCCTTTAATATTCTTGGAGGAAGATTATCTGGGCCCCCCGATTTAGTCCCATTCAGCTGTTCGAGTTTCGCTTCTACCTCAGATATGGTAATGTCTACCTCCATATCCTCATTCCCATTTATCATGCTACCATTATCCCTAAGATCCTCTTTAGCCTCATTAAAGACTGAGGCAAAGTATTTGTTTCGATATTGGGCCATGCCTAGATTATCCTTGATCTCCACTCCAGCCTCAGTGCTTAGTGGTCCCACTTCTTCTTTCTTGGTTTTCTTCTTATTTATATGGTTATAGAACCTTTTACTGTTGGTTTTAATTCTCTTTGCAAGGTCCTTCTCACTTTATCCCTTCATGTTCTGACCTCAATAAGGTAGCTTTCCTTGCTGATCCCTCCCATCTTCCACTCCCTGTAGGCTTTCTGCTTTTTCTTAATCACCTCTCCGAGATGCTTGCTCATCCAGCTTGGTCTACAACTCCTGCCTAGGAATTTTGCCCCCTTGCTTGGGATGCAGGCTTCCCATAGCTCCTGCAGCGTTGACTTGAAGTAATCCCAGGCCTCCTCTGCCTTTACATCCATAAGTTCTTCAGTCCAATCCACTTCCCTAACTAATGTCCTTAATTTTTGAAAGTCAGCCCTTTTGAAATCAAACACCCTAGTCGCAGATTTATTTTTGTTGATCCTTCCGTTCAGTTTGAACTGAATTAGCTCATGATCACTTGAACCAAGATTGTCCCCGACAACCATTTCTTCTATGAGGTCCTCAGTACTCACCAAAACCAAATCTAAAATGGCATCCCCTCTAGTCGGTTCAGCAACTACTTGATGAAGGAATCCATCAGCTATCGCATCTAGGAACATCTGAGCCCGATTATTATTCCTAGCACTCGTCCTCCAGTCTATATCTGGGAAGTTAAAGTCTCCCATGATCACGCAGCTTCCATGAGTATTTACTTCATTAAAAACATTAAAGAGGGCTCGATCCATATCCAGATTAGATCCCGGCGGTCTATAGCTCGCCCCAAGCACTATCCCGGGGGGGGTCTAGTAGTTTTCTTCCCCAATGTGATTTTTGCCCAGACGGACTCGGTCTTATCCCTTCCATCGCTTCTTATTTCTTTACAGTCGATCTCAGTCATTGATAGACAATGCTACTCCCCCACCTTGGCCTTTATTCCTAAACAGCACATCCCCTTCAATGCCCGTAGTCCAGTCCTGACGACTATTCCACCCTGTTTCTGTTCGCCCGAGAATAGCTGGTTTCACTTCCTGCACCAGTACCTCTAATTCCTCCATTTTCTTACCTAGGCGCCTCGCATTGCTGTACAAACATCTTCATTTTTGCTGTTTGGCCTCGCTCACGTTCTGTACCCGATTCGGCCCGGTCATTCTACAGCCAGTAGAACCTATTAGACGGGTGTCCACACTGCCCTTCCTCCTTATATCCTGCCCACGGCTGCATCCTCTCTTACTTCATTTTCTTCCCTCCCAATGCTAAAATCCGGGGTGGAGATTACCTGGACATCTCCCAGCCATCTCCCCCAGATTCCAAGTTTAAAGCTCTCTGAATCAGTTGTGCCAGCCTCCGTCCTAGAAGTCTATTTCCTTCCCTACTCAGATGAAGTCCATCCCGAGAGAACTGTCCTCTGTCCAGGAATGCCTCCCAGTGGCCATACGTCCCAAAGCCCTCCTAGCACCACTGCCTAAGCCATCTGTTGATAGTCATAATCTTGTCACGCCTTTGTTGCCCTTCTCCAGGAACAGGCAGAATCCCACCACAGATCACCTGAGCCTCGATTTCCTTAAGCATCTTCCCCAGCCTAGCATAGTCTCCCCTTAATCCTTTCCAGCGAGAATCTAGCCGTATCATTTGTTCCCACATGAAGGATAATTAGGGGATTCTTTCCCGTTCCCTTTAGGATCCTTTTCAACCTCAGATCTACATCCCGTATCTTAGCACCTGGAAGACAGCACACCCTTCTATTCTCTGGATCAGCTCTGGTTACAGGCCTGTCTAGTCTTCTCAGTAAAGAGTCCCCGGTCACGTAGACCTGCCTTTCCCTGGTGACAGTGCGATTCTCCAGTCTATCCCCTGTTCCCTCTGGCTGCAAGTTCTTTCCATTCCTATTCTCCCTTGTAATCCTCTTCAACCCATCCTGTATCCTCCTGGGGCTCATATTTGGTGTAGTCTCCATTGACTCTTCCCCTTTTCCTATAGGACTAGCTGCTCTTCTCTTCTTCCTTGCCCCTCCAGCTTCAGTGACTACCTGCTGAGCCCCTTCTTCATTTTCCAACTCTCAAAACCTATTCCTGAACTCTATTTCTCCTTCACGAGCTCGTCGTTTCCTCTGCCTGGTTCTTTTAGTCACTTGCTTCCACTGACCACTTTCCTCACCTCAGAATTCCCCAGTCCTGCTTCCATCTGCAAGGCTGAGCTTTTCCCTTCAGATACCTCATGTCTTTGCTCCACCATCTGCTTGAACCCCTTCCTAAACTCAACCAGACTTTCCACCTGCATCTCCAAACCTCGGATCTTCTCCTCCATCAGCTCGAGCAGGCGGCATTTCATGCAGACAAAGGGCTTACCAGGTCCCCCCTCCAGGATCGTGGACATCCGGCCAAGTCCCACCCTCTGCTCCCCTTCAGCCGCACGGGGCCGCGCCCCAGAGGCAGATTCACGGTTTTGCTCCTGCTCTGGAACCCCGCCCAAGCTCAGTGGATGTCCACCGAGGAGGCCAGAAGCCCCGGTGAAGCAGTGAGGCTGCTTGGACACCGAATTTCCCTGCCCACTATAAACGGAGAGGGGGGAAATGCTGAGAGACAGGACGCTATCCCGACCCACCTCTAGAAGGAAGTGCGGGACCCACCGAGGCGGAGAAGAAGCCCAGCTACAAGGGTTACAAGAGGACCTTGCCTCTTATCCCATGACAACTTACTTTGCTTAAGAGCCTTTGGTGAGGGATCCTGTCAAAGGCTTTCTGAAAATTTAAGTCCACAATATCCGCTGGATCCCCCTTGTCCACATGCTTGTTGACCCCCTCAAAGAATTCTAGTAGATTGGTGAGGCAGGATTTCCCTTTACAAAAACCATGCTGACTCTTCCCCAACAAATCGTGTTCATCTCGGTGTCTGAAAATTCTGTTCTTTGCTAGAGTTTCAACCAGTTTCCCCGGTGCAACAAAGTGGGACTGTTCTTAATGTTTCCTCATTGACCATCACCTTCCGCTCCCACTGGGGGTCCGAGGGGCCTGGCCCCAGGAGACTCCACACAGACATACAGGTTGGGGTCAGGAGTGGGAGCCTGTCCACCTCCCCACCCATCTGGCTGACGGAGTCTACGGCCTTGGGACCCAGCAAGGGAGCTAGACACCGGGGCTTTTCCGCAGGGTCCCCCTGGTTCAAATCGCCAGCCTGCTCAAAGGCAGTGAGGTGGGCATCCACATCCCCCCCCTCCTTAACCAGGGGCAGCAATTTAGTCTCGAGGTTCCCTGCGGAACTGGCCCCCCGGGGTCTATCCCCACTCACCCCTGGGGGGTCCCCTAGGCCTCTCCGCTCCCCCACCGCCAGTTCATGCTGCTGCTGCTTCTGCAGCTCTTTCTCGGGCTCTCGCTGTCTCTCACAGTCCTCTTGCTCTCTCGGACTCAGCTCCAATCCCGTCCGTCTCGATCCCCCGATGGGGAACCCGATCGTGAAGACCCTCGTCTGGTCGGGGACAGGAGTCTTGGGGATGCCTGGCTCCCACTCCAGCTGCTCCCAGATCCTGCTATAGCCCCATTTCGGGTCAGGAATCTGTTCCTTAGAGCGGTCATCCTCCTCCAGCTGCACGATTAACTGTGCTTTGGTGAACTTTCCAACGCTCAACCCTCTCTTTCTGTACAGGGTCACAATGTCCTTCTTCAGGAGACGGTGACAGGCCCTCACTCCGCCCTTCCCAAGTTGTTGTGGACTCACAGGCCTGTGTGCTCTCAGCTCCCCACGGTTTCCAGGGAGAACCCCTAGTGTGCCAGCCCTTCTCGAGGTCACCCCCTCTTTGCCAGGGTCGAGCTGCAGACTCCTCCGTCCCTGGGACCGCTCGCTGCAATCCCCAGGGGAACCCTGTTACTGCAAAAGTCCTTCTCTCTCCCCGCGCCAAGCTGCAGGCTCCTCCGCCCCTGAGACTGCTCACTGCAGTCCCCAGGGGGACCCCATTACTGCACAGTCCTTCTCGCTGGTCACACACTCCCAGGGGTTAACCGCCCCCCGAAACCGCTCCTCTCCGAGCCTTCTGCATGCCTTGTCCTCGTCAATCCCCCTTCATTTTATTGCTCCCCCGTCACTTACTGCAGGAAGTGCCGTCCACGGGGTGCAGTACATCCCACCGCTGCCACCGGTTGTCACGGAGTCCCTGGGTGATGCTCTGGAGCTGCTCCCCATGAAGCCAGGCAGGACTCTGGGGGAGTCTCCTCTCGGGGAGCAGCCTGTCTGCAGGACACACAGCTCCCCCGGCTTCCACCTTCCTGGGTCCGACCTCAGAGCAGTCAGCCTCCTCTGCCCCTCCGTGCACTTCCCACAGCGAGTCCGCCCAGGCAGGATCCTGGGGAAGCCAGAGGGTCCTGCCCCCCAACTCCGCAGTCAGACGGGACTCTCAGCCAGCCAGTAACACAGAAGGTTTATTAGACGACAGGGACATGGTCTAACACAGAGCTTGCAGGTGCAGAGAACGGGACCCCTCAGCTGGGTCCATTTTGGGGGGCAGTGAGCCAGACAACCACGTCTGCCCTTCACTCCATGTCCCCAGCCAGCCCCAAACTGAAAACTCCCTCCAGCCCCTCCTCCTCTGGGCTTTGTCCCTTTCCCGGGCCAGGAGGTCACCGGATTCCTTTGTTCTCCAACCCCTTCAGCTCTCACCTTGCAGGGGGAAGGGCCCAGGCCATCAGTTGCCAGGAAACAGGGTGTCGCCATTTATGTACCCTGGCCCCTTGCTCTGCAACAATTACACCCCCTTATCCCACCCCCTAGAGACTTAAGAACTGCCTAGGGGAAACTGAGGCACCCCTACAGTATTCAGAGGAAACATTAAGAACAGTCCCGCCTCGTCACCCCCGTGGCCACATCTGATCGCAGTATTGAAGGTGTGGGCGTACCATGGATGTATAGAGAGGCAATCGGATATTTTCGGTCCTATCGGACACTGCAGTGTCCGAATTCACACTCACGTCTAGGGCACGGGAGAGTCTGTCCACAGCGCAGACCGGTGGGTTAGAGCGGAGAGGCCGGTGCCCCGTCTAGCCAAAGGCTCGGCCTGACCGGGGTCTTATCGAATGCTCCGGCTGAGCAAAACAACGTCCGTTTGGCGAGCGGCCTGAGATCCCCCCCAAAAAGTTAGAGGAGCTTAGAGGGGCGGAAAGTCCGGGCCGCAGGGGAAGGGGTGCAATGGGGCGGGGCCACAAGGGAAGGGGCGGGGCCGTGGCTGGAACAGGGGCGGGGCGGCAGGCCGGGGCAAAATGGGGGTGGGACCACAGGGGGAAGTGGGGGGATCGGGCCACGGTGCTGCCCCCGCCCCCCCTCCCACACACACACACTTGCTCCGGCCCAGGGGGGAAAGGTGAGAAAATGAACGATCGAAACTGGAAAGTGCAGGGCAAAAAGAACGAGAAAGCCTCAAAAATGGATTTTTTGGGGGGCCAAACGTTCCAGAGAACAGGGCAACTGACCCCCCCCAAATCTCTGAGTAAACTGTGCAACCCCCCCCCCACAAAAAACCCCTCGAGCCAAAAAGAGCAGGAAAAGTGAAAACAAGGGGCGTGCTAAAAACAGAGAAATCTGTGACCAACTTCTCCCCAAAAGTTCTGGCCGAGAAGTGCAGCGTTGCTGGTCCGGCCCCATGCAGCTGGTGTTTCGGGGGCTAGTTGCCAAGCCAGAGCAGTGGGGTCAGACACCCCCCCCCCCGCACCCCCCAAGTTGCCCTGGGCGAAGCGTCTGCAGCGGCTGGAGCGCGCCCGGGGAGGCGGTGCCGGGAGACGCCGGGCAAGGAAACCCCCTTAACTCAGCCCGCTCCCTGCTGGGGCCGGCGAGGAGTCGGGGGGCCGGGGCGGGAGAGAGGTTGGAGGCGTCTGGCTGGTTGCCCTGATGGCTAGGCAGTGCCCTGCCCAGATACCGGCTCCGCACAAGCAGGTGTCTGTTTGCTTTGACTCTGGACAAACAACAGAGAGGAAGTCGGCCCGCCTGGGACACACACGGCCTGCGGCTTCCCGCAGCCTGGCACCAAGGGCCTGGTGCCAGAGGTGAGCTTGGCTACGAAAGCCCAGCGCTCAGAGGAGGGGGGCGTCTAGGAGCGTAGATTGGTGGGCTGGGAGCCAGGACTCCTGGGTTCTCTCCCCAGCTCTGGGAGGGGAGTGGGGGCTGGTGGGTCAGAGCAGGGGGGGCTGGGAGCCAGGACTCCTGGGTTCTCTCCCTGGCTCTGGGAGGGGAGTGGTGGCTAGTGGTTGGGGCAGGGAGCCAGGACTCCTGGGTTCTCTCCCTGGCTCTGGGAGGGGAGTGGGGGCTAGTGGTTAGAGCAGAGGGGGCTGGGAGCCAGGACTCCTGGGTTCTCTCCCTGGCTCTGGGAGGGGAGGGGGGGCTAGTAGTTAGAGCAGAGGGGAGCCCCCGGTCGAGGCTGGTCTCTCCAGGGTTTTACTTTGTGACCCGGGGGAAAACACAAAATCCCCCCCGGTCCAAGTGGCAGAAGACACGAAAAATATCGCAGAGGGCAGGTGGCCAAGGCCGAGAGCCCCAGTGAACCCCACAACACTTGCCATTTGGGGGCGCCTTGCCCCCCTGGCTCCCTCCCTCAGGTCTCTGAGCATGGGGACACCTCCCGGGTCGCAAAGCGCTCTTGACAAGAGCCGGGGAATGGCCACGTTCCCGTTGGAAATAGGCTGCAATTTCCCCAGCCCTTGGACCGACCTCCGCAGGGAAGGGAATCCTACCCCAGGAGAGCCCCTGGCCTCCACCCCACCCAGCCTCACCCGGCCCTGC
Source organism: Lepidochelys kempii (assembly GCF_965140265.1). Lineage (NCBI taxonomy): Eukaryota > Metazoa > Chordata > Testudines > Cheloniidae > Lepidochelys > Lepidochelys kempii. The sequence continues at coordinate 5,017,691 of NC_133283.1, forward strand.
CACAAAACGCTGGGTGAACTCCCGTCGCCGGGCCAAATCGCCCTCTCATCTCCGGTCTGAATGTGTCCAGCGCCGACGGCCAGGGCTCCTGGAACTGGGGGCCCCGGAACCGGACGCAGGACCCCAGCCCCAGTTGCCCAGATCCACAGGGAAAAGCCCCTCCCTGCTCCTTCTCGCCATTGCCCCCGGTTCATACGGTCGAGAGGTGGATTTTCCATCCCGGCTTCTCGGATCCAGACGGGCTGCGGGTCCGGGAGAGAGGCCAGATACCGGGCTCCAGCCAGGGCAATTGCTTGCTACTGCATCGCTGGGGAACCCAGGAGATCGGCTGGGCGGAGCCGATGGACGCTTCTGGCCTTGAACACTTGAACTATTATGCCTCGGAGGGGGGGCAGCATGGGATGGGTCTACGGGGAAGGATACTGCCCAGAGATTGCAGATTAACCAGGAAAAGAACCCAGGAGTCCTGGCTCCCAGCCCTCCCTGCTCTAACCATGAGTCTGCCTCCCCAAGCTGGGGAGAGAACCCAGGAGTCCTGGCTCCCAGCCCCCCTGCTCCAACCATGAGTCTGCCTCCCCAAGCTGGGGAGAGAACCCAGGAGTCCTGGCTCCCAGCCCCCCCTGCTCTGACCCACCAGCCCCCTTCCCAGAGCTGGGGAGAGAACCCAGGCATTCTGGCTCCCAGCACCCCCCACTGCTCTAACCACTAGGCCCCACTCCCCTCCCAGAGCCACGGAGAGAACCCAGGAGTCCTGGCTCCCACCCCCCCTGCTCTGACCCACCAGCCCCCTTCCCAGAGCTGGGGAGAGAACCCAGGAGTCCTGGCTCCCACCCCCCCTGCTCTAACCCACCAGCCCCCACTCCCCTCCCAGAGCTGGGCAGGGAACCCAGGAGTCCTGGCTCCCAGCCCCCCTGCTCTAACCATGAGCCCTCCTCCCCAAGCTGGGGAGAGAACCCAGGAGTCCTGGCTCCCAGCCCCCCCTGCTCTAACCACTAGCCCCCTTCCCAGAGCTGGGGAGAGAACCCAGGCATTCTGGCTCCCAGCACCCCCCACTGCTCTAACCACTAAGCCCCACTCCCTCCACAGAGCTGGGCAGAGAACTCTCCCTGGCTCTGGGGAGGGGAGTGGGGCCTAGTGATGAGAGCAGGGGGGCCTGGGAGCCAGGACTCCTGGGTTCTCTCCCCGGCTCTGGGGGAGGGGAGTGGGGCCTAGTGGTCAGAGCAGGGGGACCTGGGAGCCAGGACTCCTGGGTTCTCTCCCCGGCTCTGGGGGAGGGGAGTGGGGCCTAGTGGTCAGAGTAGGGGGACCTGGGAGCCAGGACTCCTGGGTTCTCTCCCCGGCTCTGGGGGAGGGGTGTGGGGCCTAGTGGTCAGAGCAGGGGGACCTGGGAGCCAGGACTCCTGGGTTCTCTCCCCAGCTTGGGGGAGGGGAGTGGGGCCTAGTGGTCAGAGCAAGGGGGGCTGGGAGCCAGGACTCATGTTTGGGGGGGGGTGTCTAGTGAGTTACGCTCTGAAGCCCTGTCGGCAAAGGCCGGCCACCCCGAGGTGGCGAGCCCTGAGCCAGGCTTCTCCAGACAGGCCGGGGCAGACCCTGTGGAAATCCAAGCGGTGAGCTGGGAGGTTTGGGGGTGCTAGTCTCCAGGGGCCGCTCTGTTCCCGCGCCCCGTCCCCCAGAAATCTGTGATCGGCAGCCAGGCGCCCAGAGCCCCCAGAACCGGCTCCGAGGGACGTACCCCCTGAACGCCGCCCTGGCCGATCGAAGACGCTGCACCGGAGAAATCGATCCCGTCCCGGAACGGGCCACCCCAGCCCCCCGAGATAACCCCCCCTGCCAACCCCACACCCCTCGCTGTCACCTCCCACCCCCCACTGAAACCCATCCGGGCTGTCATCAAACACTCACAGCCCAGCTCTTCCCGAACCCCCCTTGCCGGCCTTCAAACCCCCTCCCCACGAGCTCATCGTGGGAAGCGAGCTCCCCGCAGACCCACCAGCTCACAGCGGTAAAAGTAAACCTGCCCCCCGGGTAGCCTGGCGAAAGATAGGGGAAACTGAGGCATGCCTGGACCCGTGACAGAAACTTCTCACTTCCTCACCCGGGCGCTTCGCGGGGATCCTGCTGCCCGGCCGGACGCAGGTTTCCTTCCTTACACCCCGGCCGTGATCTTGGGGGTCGCCCCGGTGCCGCAAATTCGGTGCCAGGGCTGGGCGCCCCAGGGGGATGCTGGGGGCTGGGGCCTCCCGCCTGGAGCCAAGCTGTGCGGGGCGTGCGGGCTCGGTGCGGGGGGCCTGGCACACAAACCCCGCTCTGCCCTCAGGGCAGGGGGCAGCCGGGTCCCCGGGAAGCGGGACCAGCGGCGTTAACCCCCCTCTCTCTGCCCCCTCGCCGGGCGGCAGCGAGGCGGGACCCCCGACATCCCTGCCGGAGCGTGGCCCAGCACGGGAACCCCGTGTGCGGGGGAGCGGGGGAGCAGGGGCTTTGGGGGCACTGGCCTCTGCGGGACCCACTGAGTTATGGGGGCATGGCAGGGAGTGGGATTCAGTGGGGCAGAGGGCGGGCGGGTGAAGAGGGTGGATGGTGGGGGATGGGCTGTTGATGGGGCTGGGGGGGGGACGTGGGGGGAAGGGAAGGAGGTGGGGGAAGGTGGGGAGGGGAAGAGAAAGGGGTCACTGAAGGAGTGTGGGGGAGGGGAAGGAGGCGGGGGAGGGATGTGGGGGGATGTGGGGGAGGGGAAGAGAAAGGAGTCCCTGTAGGAGTGTGGGGGAGGGGAAGGAGGCGGAGGAGGGGTGTGGGGGAGGGGAAGAGAAAGGGGTCACTGAAGGAGTGTGGGGGAGGGGAAGGAGGCGGGGGGAGGAGGGGTGTGGGGGAGGGGAAGAGAAAGGGGTCCCTGAAGGAGTGTGGGGGAGGGGAAGGAGGCGGGGGGAGGGATGTGGGGGGATGTGGGGGGAGGGGAAGGAGGGATGTGGGGGAGGGGAAGAGAAAGGGGTCCCTGAAGCAGTGTGGGGGCGGGAAAGGGGGTGCAGGGAGGGGAGGGGGGAGGGAGGAACGGGGGCTCTGTGAGATGGGGGAAGGAGGCAGGGGGGAGGCGAGGAGGCACGGGGGTGCTGGGGGGGCCCTGTGGGGGGGGAGGCTCACCTGGCCGTGCGTAACCCCTCCTTCGCCTTTCCAGCCCCGAGGCCCCGGTGATGGGGGTGGAACTGGAGCGCGGGGACCCTCCCCGCCAGGTGAGTGGGGCCGGGTGCGTCTCGCTGCCCCGGGGCAGCCCCCCAACCGGGGCTGTGGCCTGGGGGTAGGTTTGCCGGCGGGGAACTCCCGGGCCCCCGGGCCCGTCTCACCGGGGCGGCCCCCGAGCCCCTCGACAGCCGCGCACCCCGGACTTCGCGATCCCTGGTCCCTTACGCCCAAAGCCAGGCCGCGCCCAGCCCCACGAGCCCGGCCTCCTGCCCCCAGGCCGGCGGGACCCCCGGAGCCTGCACCGAGCCTAGCCCCCGGAGCCGCTGCGGGAGTAAACGGTGCAAAGCCGTGTGCCCTCCGGCCTCCGACCTGGGGTGCCATTCACACTGCTTGGCGGGGAGACCAGCCCCTCCTTCACCCAGCAACCCCCCCCCGTCCCAGACGCGCCCCGACCCGCTTCTCTCAGAGGTGCCCTGGCGGGTCCGCCCCAGCCCGCGGGCTTTGGGCAGACGCATTTCTTAGCCGCAGCAGGCTGCCTTGAAGGGAGTATAAATAACGAGGCATAAACCTCAGAACCGGTTTCAGGGAAATGAAAGCCACACGCAAGGGAGGCCACAAGGGGAGTGAATTCGAAGCCAAGGTCTCCCCCCCCCACTCGCCGAATCCCTTTCCGCCGGGATGTCTCCCGGGATGTTCCTCGGGTGGATGCCGGAAAGGGAGAGAGAAACTCGGACTCCCGTTCTTGCGGAAGGTCCCTGCTCTTCTTTGGGACGCGTGTTCAGGAGACAGGAAGTCTGTGTGGACGGGAACTCCCCGCTGTTCCTCTGTCAAGACGGAGATTTTTCACCCAGACCCGCTTTCACCCAGACAATGGGGATGGTCCATTTCACAGCTGGCTGAAGGGCTGGCTAGTCTTTCGTCTCTAGGGAACCGGTCGGTGGCTGGAGTATGTCCTCGTAATGCCACACAGAGCAATCCTCTAACTTTACATGCAATGTTGCCACCCATATTTTACCAGGACAATAATGATCAGCAAATTACGAGTTTTCAAATGCTACCTCACAACCCATTCTTTGTACAAAGCGTATCAGGACAATAATGATCAGCAAATTACGAGTTTTCCTATGCTACCTCACAAGCCATTCTTTGTACAAAGCGTATCAGGACAATAATGATCAGCAAATTACGAGTTTTCAAATGCTACCTCACAACCCATTCTTTGTACAAAGCGTATCAGGACAATAATGATCAGCAAATTACGAGTTTTCAAATGCTACCTCACAACCCATTCTTTGTACAAAGCGTATCAGGACAATAATGATCAGCAAATTACGAGTTTTCAAATGCTACCTCACAACCCATTCTTTGTACAAAGCGTACCAGGACAATAATGATCAGCAAATTACGAGTTTTCCGATGCTACCTCACAACCCATTCTTTGTACAAAGCGTATCAGGACAATAACGATCAGCAAATTACGAGTTTTCAAATGCTACCTCACAACCCATTCTTTGTACAAAGCGTACCAGGACAATAATGATCAGCAAATTACGAGTTTTCAAACGCTACCTCACAAACCATTCTTTGTACAAAACGTATCAGGACAATAATGATCAGCAAATTACGAGTTTTCAAATGCTACCTCACAACCCATTCTTTGTACAAAGCGTATCAGGACAATAATGATCAGCAAATTACGAGTTTTCAAATGCTACCTCACAACCCATTCTTTGTACAAAGCGTACCAGGACAATAATGATCAGCAAATTACGAGTTTTCAAATGCTACCTCACAACCCATTCTTTGTACAAAGCGTACCAGGACAATAATGATCAGCAAATTACGAGTTTTCAAATGCTACCTCACAACCCATTCTTTGTACAAAGCGTATCAGAACAATAACGATCAGCAAATTACGAGTTTTCAAATGCTACCTCACAACCCATTCTTTGTACAAAGCGTACCAGGACAATAATGATCAGCAAATTACGAGTTTTCAAACGCTACCTCACAACCCGTTCTTTGTACAAAGCGTACCAGGACAATAACGATCAGCAAATTACGAGTTTTCAAATGCTACCTCACAACCCATTCTTTGTACAAAGCGTATCAGGACAATAACGATCAGCAAATTACGAGTTTTCAAATGCTACCTCACAACCCATTCTTTGTACAAAGCGTACCAGGACAATAATGATCAGCAAATTACGAGTTTTCAAATGCTACCTCACAACCCATTCTTTGTACAAAGCGTACCAGGACAATAATGATCAGCAAATTACGAGTTTTCAAATGCTACCTCACAACCCATTCTTTGTACAAAGCGTATCAGGACAATAATGATCAGCAAATTACGAGTTTTCAAATGCTACCTCACAACCCATTCTTTGTACAAAACGTATCAGGACAATAATGATCAGCAAATTACGAGTTTTCAAATGCTACCTCACAACCCATTCTTTGTACAAAGCGTACCAGGACAATAATGATCAGCAAATTACGAGTTTTCAAATGCTACCTCACAACCCATTCTTGTACAAAACGTATCAGGACAATAATGATCAGCAAATTACGAGTTTTCAATGCTACCTCACAACCCATTCTTTGTACAAAGCGTATCAGGACAATAACGATCAGCAAATTACGAGTTTTCAAATGCTACCTCACAACCCATTCTTTGTACAAAGCGTATCAGGACAATAATGATCAGCAAATTACGAGTTTTCAAATGCTACCTCACAACCCATTCTTTGTACAAAGCGTACCAGGACAATAATGATCAGCAAATTACGAGTTTTCAAATGCTACCTCACAACCCATTCTTTGTACAAAACGTATCAGGACAATAATGATCAGCAAATTACGAGTTTCAAATGCTACCTCACAACCCATTCTTTGTACAAAGCGTATCAGGACAATAATGATCAGCAAATTACGAGTTTTCAAATGCTACCTCACAACCCATTCTTTGTACAAAGAGTATCAGGACAATAACGATCAGCAAATTACGAGTTTTCAAATGCTACCTCACAACCCATTCTTTGTACAAAGCGTATCAGGACAATAACGATCAGCAAATTACGAGTTTTCAAATGCTACCTCACAACCCATTCTTTGTACAAAGCGTACCAGGACAATAATGATCAGCAAATTACGAGTTTTCAAATGCTACCTCACAACCCATTCTTTGTACAAAGCGTACCAGGACAATAATGATCAGCAAATTACGAGTTTTCAAATGCTACCTCACAACCCATTCTTTGTACAAAGCGTATCAGGACAATAACGATCAGCAAATTACGAGTTTTCAATGCTACCTCACAACCCATTCTTTGTACAAAGCGTATCAGGACAATAATGATCAGCAAATTACGAGTTTTCAAATGCTACCTCACAACCCATTCTTTGTACAAAGCGTATCAGGACAATAATGATCAGCAAATTACGAGTTTTCAAATGCTACCTCACAACCCATTCTTTGTACAAAGCGTATCAGGACAATAATGATCAGCAAATTACGAGTTTTCAAATGCTACCTCACAACCCATTCTTTGTACAAAGCGTACCAGGACAATAATGATCAGCAAATTACGAGTTTTCCGATGCTACCTCACAAACCATTCGTTGTACAAAACTTATCACAGCCCTTAAAAACCTTCCCCGGTTCGCAAGTTCCCAGGAAACGTTTCGTCTTTCTCTAGCCTGGGACAGAGACGCTGCGAGTGCGAGTCCTGCCGGCTCGCAGTCTGAGGGCGAAACATGCTCGGCTCAGACTCACCCGGTTCTGAGCCAGACCCACACCCCGGGCTGGCCTCCAGCCACAAGTTTGTCAGGTCTTAGCGACCGCTGGCAACCTGGGCCAGATCTGCAGAGGGGGGCGGTCGGTAATGGGGGGATCTTCGGGGGGGGTGCAGTGAAGGTGGAAGGGGGACTGTTGGGGGGGGCCTCAGCGCCAGGCACTCCACCCCAGAGCTGGCTGCATCTCAGCCCAGGTGAGGGGTACTTTATAAACAGCCCCCTGCGCCCCACCCCAGAGCTGGCTGCATCTCTGCACTGGGAGGGGGGTACTTTACAAACAGCCCCCCATGTCCCACCCCAGAGCTATCTGCATCTCAGCGCCAGGAAGGGGGCCCCCTGTGTGTGGTGGGGTCCTGCTCATGGCTGGTGGGTGCTGACCCAGGTCCCCTATCCCGCAGGGCTCCCCGTTTCAGGACACCCCTACGAGTGCTGCACCGTGGTGGGGAGCGGGGGGATCCTTCGTAACAGCAGCTGTGGCCCCGAGATCGACCGGGCCCCGGTCGTCATCAGGTAACGCCGGCTGGCGGGGGAGCGGGGCCGGATGGGACCGGGGGGTGCACAGTGTGGAGATCTGGGGCTGGGGCATCGGGGGCAGTGCGGGTATAGGGTGAGGGAATGAGGGTATGGAGGTTCAGGGAGAGTGGGGCACAGTGGGAGGTAAATGGAGTGGGGGTGCAGTGGGGGACACGGAGAGTGGGGTGCAGTGGGGTTTCAGGGAGAGTGGGGTGCAGGGGGGCTCAGGGAGAGTGGGGCGCTATAGGGGGTTTAAGGAGAATGGGGTGCAGGGGGGACACGGAGGGTGGGGCACTACAGGGGCTTTAAAGAGAGTGGGGTGCAGTGGGGGGCTCAGGGAGAGTGGGGTGCAGTGGGGGACACAGGGAGAGTGGGGCACTATAGGGGGTTTAAGGAGAGTGGGGTGCAGGGGGGGCTCAGGGAGAGTGGGGCGCAGTGGGGGTTCAGGGAGAGTGGGGCGCTATAGGGGGTTTAAGGAGAGTGGGGTGCAGGGGGGGCTCAGGGAGAGTGGGGTGCTATAGGAGGGTTCAGGGACAGTGGGTCTCAGTGGGGGGCTCAGGGAGAGTGGGGCACAGTGGGGGCTTCAGGGACAGTGGGGTGCTATAGGGGGTTTAAGGAGAGTGGGGTGCAGGGGGGTTCAGGGACAGTGAGGTGCAGTGGGGGGCTCGGGAGAGTGGGGTGCAGTGGGGGACACAGGGAGAGTGGGGTGCAGTGGGGGCTCAGGGAGAGTGGGGTGCAGTGGGGTTCAGGCAGAGTGGGGCGCAGTGGGGGGCTCAGGGATAGTGGGGTGCTATAGGGGGTTCAGGGAGAGTGAGGTGCAGTGGGGGGCTTGGGAGAGTGGGGCGCAGTGGGGTTCAGGGAGAGTGAGGTGCAGTGGGGGGGCTCGGGGAGAGTGGGGTACAGGGGGGTTCAGGGAGAGGGGTGCAGTGGCAGGGGTTCAGGGGGAGTGGGGCACATTGGGGAGGCTCGGACAGTGGGGTGCCGGGTACGGGGGTCGTGGTGCAGGGCAGGGGGTCAGGGAGAGTGGGGCACATTGGGGGGTTCAGGGACAGTGGGGTGCTATAGGGGGTTTAAGGAGAGTGGGGTGCAGAGGGGTTCAGGGAGAGTGGGGTGCAGGGGGTTCAGGGAGAGTGAGGTGCAGGGGGGGCTCGGGAGAGTGGGGTACAGGGGGTTCAGGGAGAGTGAGGTGCAGTGGGGGGTTCAGGGAGAGTGGGGCGCAGTGGGGGACACAGGGAGAGTGGGGTGCTATAGGGGGTTTAAGGAGAATGGGGTGCAGGGGGGTTCAGGGAGAGTGGGGCGCAGTGGGGGGTTCAGGGACAGTGGGGTGCTATAGGGGGTTTAAGGAGAATGGGGTGCAGGAGGGTTCAGGGAGAGTGGGGTGCTATAGGAGGGTTCAGGGACAGTGGGTCTCAGTGGGGGGCTCAGGGAGAGTGGGGCACAGTGGGGGGTTCAGGGACAGTGGGGTGCTATAGGGGGTTTAAGGAGAGTGGGGTGCAGAGGGGTTCAGGGAGAGTGAGGTGCAGTGGGGGGTTCGGGGAGAGTGGGGCGCAGTGGGGGGCTCAGGGAGAGTGGGTGCAGTGGGGTTCAGGCAGAGTGGGGCGCAGTGGGGGGCTCAGGGAGAGTGGGGTGCAGTGGGAGGTTCAAGGACAGTGGGGTGCTATAGGGGGTTCAGGGAGAGTGAGGTGCAGTGGGGGGCTCGGGGAGAGTGGGGCGCAGTGGGGTTCAGGGAGAGTGAGGTGCAGTGGGGTTCAGGGAGAGTGGGATACAGGGGGGTTCAGGGAGAGGGGTGCAGTGGCAGGGGTTCAGGGGGAGTGGGGCACATTGGGGAGGCTCGGACAGTGGGGTGCCGGGTGCGGGGGTCGTGGTGCAGGGCAGGGGGTCAGGGAGAGTGGGGCACATTGGGGGGTTCAGGGACAGTGGGGTGCTATAGGGGGTTTAAGGAGAGTGGGGTGCAGAGGGGTTCAGGGAGAGTGGGGTGCAGGGGGTTCAGGGAGAGTGGGGTGCGGGGGGGCTCGGGGAGAGTGGGGTACAGGGGGGTTCAGGGAGTGAGGTGCAGTGGGGGGTTCAGGGAGAGTGGGGCGCAGTGGGGGACACAGGGAGAGTGGGGTGCTATAGGGGTTTAAGGAGAATGGGGTGCAGGGGGGTCCAGGGAGAGTGAGGTGCAGTGGGGGGCTCGGGGAGAGTGGGGTACAGGGGGGTTCAGGGAGAGTGGGGTGCAGTGGCAGGGGTTCAGGGAGAGTGGGGCGCAGTGGGGGGTTCAGGGACAGTGGGGTGCTATAGGGGATTTAAGGATAGTGGGGTGCAGGGGGGTTCAGGGAGAGTGAGGTGCAGTGGGGGTTCAGGGAGAGTGGGGCGCAGTGGGGGACACAGGGAGAGTGGGGTGTTATAGGGGGTTTAAGGAGAATGGGGTGCAGGGGGGTTCAGGGACAGTGGGGCGCAGTGGGGGGTTCAGGGACAGTGGGGTGCTATAGGGGGTTTAAGGAGAATGGGGTGCAGGGGGGTTCAGGGAGAGTGGGGTGCTATAGGAGGGTTCAGGGACAGTGGGTCTCAGTGGGGGGCTCAGGAGAGTGGGGCACAGTGGGGGGTTCAGGGACAGTGGGGTGCTATAGGGGGTTTAAGGAGAGTGGGGTGCAGAGGGGTTCAGGGAGAGTGAGGTGCAGTGGGGGGTTCGGGGAGAGTGGGGCGCAGTGGGGGGCTCAGGGAGAGTGGGGTGCAGTGGGGTTCAGGCAGAGTGGGGCGCAGTGGGGGGCTCAGGGAGAGTGGGTGCAGTGGGAGGTTCAGGGACAGTGGGGTGCTATAGGGGGTTCAGGGAGAGTGAGGTGCAGTGGGGGGCTCGGGGAGAGTGGGGCGCAGTGGGGTTCAGGGAGAGTGAGGTGCAGTGAGGGGCTCGGGGAGAGTGGGGTACAGGGGGGTTCAGGGAGAGTGGGGTGCAGTGGCAGAGGTTCAGGGGAGTGGGCACATTGGGGAGGCTCGGACAGTGGGTGCCGGGTGCGGGGGTCGTGGTGCAGGGCAGGGGGTCAGGGAGAGTGGGGCACAGTGGGGGGTTCAGGGACAGTGGGGTGCTATAGGGGGTTTAAGGAGAGTGGGGTGCAGAGGGGTTCAGGAGAGTGAGGTGCAGGGTGGGCTCGGGGAGAGTGGGGTGCAGGGGTTCAGGGAGAGTGAGGTGCAGGGGGGGCTCGGGGAGAGTGGGGTACAGGGGGGTTCAGGGAGAGTGGGGTGCAGTGGCAGGGGTTCAGGGGGAGTGGGGCACATTGGGGAGGCTCGGACAGTGGGATGCTGGGTGCGCCCCCCAGCTCTCCGGTCGGTCATGGGGTCACCGGGGGATCAGGGCAGAGGAGTCCCAGCCCCCCAGCTCTCCGGTCGGCCACGGGGTCACCGGGGGATCAGGGCAGAGGAGTCCCAGCCCCCCGGCTCTCCGGTCGGCCATGGGGTCACCGGGGGATCGGGGCAGAGGAGACTGAGCCACGGGACGGCCGTGGGAGGGAACGGGTCTGGCGCTGGGGGACGGGCCGTGCCAGGACAGCGGCTGACGGGGGCGTCTCCCCTGCCCGCAGGTTCAGAGGTCTGACATCCCTTCGCGGAGGCGGTGGGCACCTACGGGGCCCCGCTGCTCCTCATCCCGGCCTTGAGCTTCGCCGGCATCGGCGCGGTCCCGTTCCAGGCCCTTTGCACCCCGGAGGACTTCGGCTCCCCGGCCCGGGCCCTCTTCATGAACCTTCATGAGATGGGCCGGCACCTCACCCTCCTCGGCTCCTGGCCCTTGCCAGTGACTCCGAGGGGCGGCCCCTACCCCACCACTCCTCCGACAAGCGGCCCCCCAAGTCGGGCTTTCACGCCGTGCCCGCTTCCTCTTTGCTTACGGCGTCCTGCCCTACGTGAAGTGGAGCCAGAGGCCAAGAGCCTCCCGGCGTCGGTGGGATCCCCCTTTCCTCAGCCCAGGTCCCCATCAAATCCCCCACCCCCCCCGGGGCTGTGGCCACGCTCCAGGGCCACCGGCAGCTATTTGGACTGATCTGCACCCCACAATTCCCCGCCAGCCTCGGCGCCCCAAGGCTCCCGCCCCCAGTGGGGACCAGCCACGGCGGCTGCCCCTCGCCCCTCCGCCCACGCTGGTGTGCCGGAGACATATCGACTCTGAGATAGCGCGT